>NW_016175504.1:0-9973 GCF_001687245.7 Rhagoletis zephyria
GTAGATAAGTGTATAGACACCTTACATGGAAAAGTCTTTACGGGCATCAACATCACCAACAAAAAAATGCAAATTAGTCAGTAATTTAAAGGAACATAGGAACATATTTATACACACTTCAAGTCATTGGATTAGCAGGACCTTTTTATCCTCCGCTTGTACAGTTTTCCTTTTGTTTGTTTAATATTCATTAATTTGTATAAAATTGTAGCATATTCTACGTGTAAAGCCGATTTTTAAATTTTATAAATTTTATAAAAATTTAAAAAATATGTCAACACCCTAGTCGATTATTCGCATTTTTTCTAAACCTGGTTTTCAGTTTATTCAAAAATGTGGAATTTGAAAAAAACGCTTTCATTTTACATACAGTGAAAATGCTTATGTTGGATGAACTTAGGACCAAAAAAATTTCAATAAAACTACGAATAGTAAAGATAACTTTTATTCAGAAAAGAGCAGAGCAGAATAAGTTCAAATGATTTTTTTTGCTCAAAAGTAAAACAACCAAAAATCAGTGAAAATTTGTTTTAACTTTTTTAATATCTTGTTGCTTAGATATGCCCACTACTACTCGGGGGGCCCACGGTTCAATTTCTGGCCTCAGCAACGTTAAAAAAAGTTTTTTTTTCAATGGCGGTTGCCTCTCGGCAGACAATGGAAAACCACCGGGTTTACTTTTGCCATGAAAAAGCTTCAAGCTTCTTCGCAGGTGAAGTAAAGTGAAGTGGAGATCGCTCCATTTGATCAAACACGTAGGAAACGTTTAAGCGCGATAAATTCATTAATTGGAATCAAATATTATGAACTAATCACCAACAAATAATCTAGGATATAATTTTTAAACTATTTATAAATCTCCCCTAAACTGGGAAAAGCCGCTAAAACTTAGAAAAATTCAAAATTTTCATTGAGAGGTCAAACCCAGTTTGTTCAATAAAAATATCCAGTTTATTCGATATTCAAGAAACTAAAATTTCAATAAGCCGCCTATAGATATGCAAAAAACCGGTGGACATCGGTTTGGAAAATCCGAGACAATCACCCTAGTTTTCACATAAACTTTCACAGCATTAAAATGAGGAATAAAACTGACGTAGCCTAATGCATTAGACGCAAAATGACTTCATATTCTATATATAATCAAATAATAAAATTATTTAATAACTGCTGAGAAAATTTATATTTTAATTAAATAATATATCAATTCAACAGAAGCATTCACTGCACAAACAAAAATAAAACGATCCTAACTATGTCATATTTGTGCTAAGTATAACCCAAATTGTATTTGATTTCCTCCGAATTTTGGCATTTATTGCATTAATTTATTTTTAAAATTAGTTTTTAATTAGAAATAGCACCGATTTGCATTTTCCAATTTATGATTTGAAAATTTTAGTGCAATGAATACATCAGCTGAGCTATCAATTGCATAAATGGCGAACTCATAACAACAATAGAGTGTAAAATCACATTAAAAAATTAAAGAAACACGTTTCAATAACGGAATGATTCAAATATTTAATTTCCACAAAAAAGCCGTGGTGAAATGTTAGCTCACTGACTTTTTCAAACCCCACCACTTTACAATAAAAGTGACTTTATTTTTTAATTTTTGATATTAACACGTCTTTGCTAACCCAATTAAAATGCAATTTTTTGCCATGAGAAAACAAAACTTCACCAGGACTTTTCACACTTGCAGTACCTTTGAGACCACTAAGATACAGCGTGAGCAATTTGATAAAAAAGTGCATTGTAGACTATAAACATGCAATTAAAACAACAGTGAAAATCGATAGCGTCACTTGCCACATTGGCTGTTGTGGTAAATTGTGTGTGTAGGGGTGTGCTAGGTGGCAGCAAGCACTAGGGGTCAACATGAATGCATTTAATCACTCATTTCAGGGCAATAAAATGCACTACATGTTCATTTGTGGCTTAGAGCCTCTTTTACTCACCTTTTCCGCTCTCCGAATTAAAGGGTAGCCGAAATTGCGAACAATTCTGGAAGGCCGTAAAATTTCTTCCTATCCCAAAACTACTACACACTATACCCTCCCTGTTCGTTCTAATAACATATGTATATGTTAGCCTGTTTTCCTTTCTCTTCATTTTTATCTTTATACTTTATCGATAACAAAATCGATAGTATCTAACGTCCAACAAAATATCGATAGCAAAATCGATAAAAATACCGATAACAAATTCGATAAAACCATCGATAACAAAATCAATTACAACATAGTTAAAAAAGCCAATAACAGTATCGATAAAAATACCGATAAGAAAATCGTTAAAAATATCGATTACAAAATCTATAACAAAATCCATAAATTTATCGGTTATCAAATCGACAGGTTCACAAAATATCGATAGAAAAATCGATAACAATATCGATAAAAATTGCGATAACAAAGTCGATAAAAACATGGAGAACAAAACCGATAAAAATATCTATTATTATATCGATGTGTCCCGAGAATCTCTAAACTACCAAAATAGTTACCAGATTGAGTTTCTGTGTTTCTATAATTACCTTTATTTTAATTTTTCTTCCTCTATCTTCATCTTTACTTTTATCCTTTCTCTTATTTTCTGTCTTTATCGTTACGCATCTTTGTTTTTATATCCGAGCGCACTTGTGCACAAGGGTGTTATATCTTTGTTCGCAAAACGGTTGTTTGTAACAGCCTAAAAATATCGAGATATATATAGAAAAATGTATACAAAAATTATCAGAATGAAAAGAGAAGTCGATTAAGCCATGTGTGTCTGTTTGTCCGTCCGTCCGTCCGTGTACACGATAACTCGAGCAAAAATTGAGATATCTCAACGAAATTTGGTATATAGGTTGCCCTTTACTCTAGGTAGGTCGGATTGTAACCACACAACATTCTCATATAACGGTATTTTCGAAAAATGCAAAAACTGTGATATTTCAGTAAATTATTCAAAATCAGTATGTGAGGTAGAATTTTGGTGCAAAATAATACTATTATGAAATTTTTGGAAAATGGGCGTGACCACGGCCACTTATGATGAAATACTGTATCTTAGTAGCCGCTTCACCAATGCTTACCAAACTCGGTGCGAGCCGTGCCTTGGATCCAGCTAAGAAATTTGTTGAAAATCTTTGAAATCTGCCAATAGCCACGCCCACCTTCCGTATAACGGTAATTCACAGAAACACGAAAACTGCGATAAATCAGTAACTACTGAAGCTAATTGACTCAAAATCGATTATTTCAATGACCACTCAGCAGAAAATTAGATTATTATAAACTTTTGGATTATGGGCGTGGCTCCGCCCCTTGACAATTTTATCTCGTAACCATTTAAATCTACCAAACTCGGTGTAATTTAATAACCTTGGTAGAAAAAGCCATTCATTGAAAATTATTCAAATCGGACTAAAATACCACCCGAGTTTATATTTATTAACTGCTCTACCTAGAACCATGGACAAGTCTCCTACTACGACTGAACATGTTTCGAATCCGGGTGTTCAGGATGATGAGCTCAGAACATCTAAGCAAGGGTCCTACACACACATCACACAGGTATGCAAGGTAACGTTGAAGAAATTACGCCGATCAAGAAAAGCTTGCAGCCAGCTTGGCTTCATCAGTGTGGTGGCCTTAACTTACTTGCCACAAGGACGCAGACGCAGGGCAAAGATATTCCGAAGACCTTTGTCTGCGTGGGCTTCGGTTTCTAAGGTATTTCGAGCAGTAAAAAGATGGAGAAGGGTAATTTTTGTGTGTAGAAGTTGGAAGATAAGACCGCCGCGCAGAGTGAAAAGTTATTACTAAACTTCTCGCAGATGATAAGATAGAGGGATATGGGGATCAGTAAGTCTCTGCTGCACAGGGACAGCCAAGGAGCAGCAGCTTACAGTGTAGCACAAAATGGTAAGAGAACTTATGCTGCTTAAATTGAATTACTGTTAGTATCTGGCATGCAAAACCTCCCGTAAAATATTCCAAACTCAAAGTGACTCGAGCACCTACCGCCGACATAGGCTACACTAGCCATGCACGTCCTATAAACAATGGCAAGCGCTCACACTCAACTCGACGCTTACAGGGGGCAAAGCTTCTAAAGTGGATGATGAATAGTAACCAGGTGCACGACTTAAAAATATAAATGTAGTCACAAGGTGTATCCAAAATTAATAATTTGGATCTGATACCCAGTTCTTTCCCCTAAGCTTCCCGCAGGTTCAAATGGAGTTCCTGCCCAATTAGAAACCTTGCTATTTGAAAAACACTTTCACTTGCTACACCCTGTAATTTTTTATGCTACCACATTTTGCTTTCACCGCTTTGAATTAAGGTATCCACACACCTATACTCTTAATTCATTTCTTCATTTAATGAACTTTCTAGCCAGCGTGCCACCTTTTCTTTCCATCGAAATAAAAGCATCGCCTACCCACCAACATTGCCTTTTGCTCGCAAAAATCAATTTAACCAAACAAATGAGAAAAAAAATGCAGCAATGAAATTCAATTATCGCTTTTAAATTAAACTGCCACTTCCGGTTTTGATGGCATTATAATCAGCTGGTTGCGCGGCGGGTTTTCCAGTGTCCGCAGTGTGATTGCAATGTTAGCATTAACGACACCTGATTAATTTTGTGTGTGACTGCGTGTAGCGTTAGCTGATGTTGGTCGCCTGTCGCGCTTGGCCGCCAGTCAGCTGTCACACCGCTGCACTTTCAATTGACACGCTTGGCTAATGGCAGTTGGTTAACAAACGCGGACGCTGCAACGCGGACCGAGTGGTTGACTGTGCTCTGGGTTAGCTGGTTAGCTGCTTTGCTTGATTGACTATTGCCTTGTTTGGCATTATAACTGATTTCTGCAGTTGTCGCGGGTGTGGTCGCCAACTAATCAGTGTATCATTATTTTGCGAAAAAACGGGGATATGCCACAGGAACCGCTGCTGCTTTGTGCGGCTTCTTTGCAATTTACTCTGGTGTTTCTTCTGTGGCTAGACTTTCGTTTTTACTATTCCATATTTTATGCAACTTTGCTAAAATAACTATGTTGCTGTTGCATTTGTTGCACTCTCGGCCGACAGGTGTCAACATTAAATAGGCAGGCGTCAATTGCAGTGGCTTTAGAGTAGTGAATTTTATTTATCGAAGAAAACTCAACCCATGACAATCCAAAGGACGAGGGATTTAATTGATATCCAAAAATATGTAAATTAATAGCATTAATAAAATTTTTTCTTTTTATTTGCCCTTCAAACGCAAATTTTGTTCTGAAAAAATGTGTTTGAAGCCTACAAATTTCCCCTACAGAATGACTGCAAATATTCTGGAAGAGATACGTTCCAAGACATGTTATTGCTAAATTGCGAATTACAAAAGCCTAAATTGGCTCTACTGAAAAATATGAAATTTTGAGTTGTGTCGTTATTGTAGAGGAACATCGTATCATATGCTTGAGATGGTGAACATTTTCTTTAAAGGCGTATTCATTTAATATTTGTCGCAAAAAAAACAAAAAAATATCTTCCTGCTTTACAAAGAGTGATTAACAAAACAAGAATACTTTGAAGGCAGGGTATTTGCTAGTTGAAGATATTTTTGAATCAAAGATTTCTCATATGATTTCGTTTGATATTATAATATTTAGCGTATCTTACCAATTTAACTGAATTGCATTTTTCAAATAGGCGGCAACCCTATTTTAATATTTTCCAAATTAAAATTTCTTGAACCTTTTTAATTTGATACCCGTATTGTAACTTTCATTTATATTATCAATTTAATTAAACAGAATTTTTCGAACAGGTGGCAACTCTTAAAAATATTTTCTGCAGTAAACCATCCTAAAGTTTTTTAGTTTAATGCCCGTATTGCTATATTTAATTTATTTTATCAATTAAATTAAATTTAAATTTTCAAACGGGTGGCAACCTTCCACAAAAATATTTTCAGCTGTAAGCCGTCTTTATCTTTATTTTGATAGCCATATCGCAATATTTACTTTATACAAACATACAGCTAGACGGAAAAAACTCTGCCCTATGCCAGTTCTGTAGGCTTGAGTAAAAATTCGACCTGTGTAAGATCGAGTCATTATTGGTGTTAAGCGAGCAATCAGCCTCAGTGAATTCAAAATTGTAAAAGCGGTATACTATTCTGTACCATTGAAAATATCCGCCTCGCCCACATTCAATATCTTACTAAGTAACATCCATTTTTCTTAAGCCCGCAGGTGATAGTGATTTTTTTATAATTACAGTAACTCGATTGATTAAAAGGTGTGTATTTTTCACCGCTGATATTTCAATGCCCTTACCATTTTTTTTTCAAAAGCTGGCTAGAATTGATGAGAATTTCTGCTNTGATTTTTTTATAATTACAGTAACTCGATTGATTAAAAGGTGTGTATTTTCCCCACTGATATTTCTATGCTCTTACCAATTTTTTTTTTCAAAAGCTGGCTATAATTGATGAGATTTTCTGCCAAATGCATTTTTTATAGATATTATTGTTGCTTTTTTGAAGTAGCGTGTAAGATACTTAATTTGCCACTTACAATTTTTAATTTTTCTTGTTTAAATAAAATGAAGCTTTTAGTGTGCAAGTGTTTCTGTAATACTTTATAACTATTTAAACTTTTTTTTTCTTCATTAATTTGCTTACATCTTTTGTTTTCGTAAGCGCTCCCAACTTAATTATAATTGCAAACATGTCCATTGCAAGTGCACTTGCACTCAACTACGCGTACTGGGATTAAAGCTGCTGCTGCTGTTGCTGTTGCTGTTGTTAAGCCGTTCGGTCGCTAAACTATTGTTCACTTTGTTGGTGTATGTGGCGCATGGACTTGCCCAGTGGCCCAGTCTATGCTCTTTGTTGTTATGCTCTTTGTGGTTGTTGCCACTACTGCTCGTGTTGTCGGCAGCCATTGGCATAGCGGTTTTAAGCTGTGGCCAAAACTTCTGGTGGGGTTGTTGTCGGCAGCCATTGGCATAGCGGTTTTAAGCTGTGGCCAAAACTTCTGGTGGGGTACTGTTGTTGTGCTTGCACTTTGATGCTGCTGCTATCAGCTATTGTTGCTATGTAGGGCTGGCTGTTGCTGTTTTGTTGTGGTTCTGCCGCTGTTTTGCTTTGCTTTGCTTTGCGACCAATGTGCTGTGACTGAAGCTGGCGGCAGCGTCGGTGGCGGCTTTCAGTGGCAGCTCAATCGCCACTTCGGTGTCCTTACCAGTCGAGCCGAGATCGGTCGCCAATGCCATTTAATCGCATTTTCATCACATAATCAGCACTTTCCGCTGCGGTTGCTTGCAACAACGCTGTGTGTGGCCTGCATGGTAGCGCCTGGTAAGTGAAAAGGCGGAAAATGTAAAAGGCTTGTATTAAAAAGCAGCTAAGTTTTGTGATATAAATTAATTTTCGTGTTTAATTTTTTTTTGGATTACTCATAACTTTGCCTCATCTTTAAAACTCTAACATTTTGTCATATTTTTTTTTTCTTTAAAACAAAATTAAAACTCGTTGAAAGCGCGTTTTCAGCGTCGTTGATCCTAAGTGGATTTGAAATTATCGCGCACAATGCCGTTCGAGCACTATTCAATTGCAAACTCTGGCAGAGCGGCGACCAAGCACTCCAGCTTTCGTATGCTTACATACATAACTAAATAAGTACCCCTTTGCCGTCTTGATGCTTTCATTCACTCTTTGATTTTTGCTTTTCATTATCATTTTTATATTATTTTTTTCTTTTGCTTTTATTGAGTGCCAAAGCGTTGCGCTGAAGTGGCGCCTTTTTGATAGTTTTGTTTTTCGTTTCTGCGGTATTCAGTTAGTGACACAGCGCAGCGCCATTTCATAAGTGTCTATCACACACACACACACACACACACACACACACACACACACACACAAACTGACACCCCCTTATATTTACTCGCTGGCTTTATTCTAATCCAACATTCTTTAGTTTGCTCCAGTTGCTTCTCAATATGCTTCGAGTACTCATCCTCTGTTGTCCTGCTGTTATAATGCACGCCTTTGTGCGCATTCTGGCTATCAATATGTAGCCAGCGACACTCGCCTTCGCAGTCCAAGCTGCCCTTTTGTTACGCCACTCGACACGCATCACTGAACGCGGTGCCCTCATTGCACTTTCTTTAGCATTTTGCATTTGTTGTTGTTGTTGTTGTTGTAATATCTGTTGATGTTGACGTAGTTATTAGTGTACTCGCATTTGCCAGCTACCAATATGAGTGCCGCATCAACGACTGGCAGACGCAGTGGAGCAGCAAATCATGCGCGTTCTTCCCCACTCAAACTCAAACTCAATGGAGGCAGCCGATGCACAGTGGTACATCCGCTTACATTTTTGGCGGAAAAATTAGAAGGAGAAATAAAAAAAGGAAAACATTGGCGCGGTTGATTTGTTTTAAAGCTTATTTCCAAAAAAAAAAAAAACCGAATTGCAAAAACTCCTTAAATCTGCCATAAAAAGCCCTCTGATTATTTAGGACTTCGAAACTTTGTCTTTATTTCAAAACAAACCTCACATACAAACCTAATCTCAAAAACTCTTAAGAATGTCATAAGAAGGGCACCAGTTTATATATGAAGCCGAAATTTTTTCCATGTGCTTTTAATAACGTTATGTGTGAACGCTCAGAAAGTAAGCGTAATCTAACCTCAAATACGCTTTAAAATGGCCATAACAAGCGCATCAATGAATATATGACTCATATCTTTGTAATAATATTTAAACTACACCTACAAAACATGGGAGTAGTAGCAATCAAAACACAAGAATTGGAAAAACACATTGCTCAGTTGAACAAAACATCTCAGTAAGCTTTAATTAAATCAAATTCTTCTGATTTCAATTACTATTATTTTGTAGGTACTAGATTGCCCTCACCCGCTTCGCGTGCTACATAAGGTGTAATTTATTTCAGCAAAACTAAAAATAGGCACTTAAGCTTAGTCAAGAACGTTGGAGATTTTCGAATTTTTTTAACTGCTTCAAAATATTTGCAAACTAAAGCTTTCTTAAAGCTCTTTTTTGTGATATATTTTCAATTTACTTATTGAAAAACTTAAATATTTTCCGCCGAAATCCCACTGTGCGAAGCGCTACTTTTATACATACGTAAATATGTATGTATGTCGTTGTATTTAAATACAATGAAACTGGAGGAAAGTTTAAAATAGAAAGTCTAAAGAGTTTAAAAGGATATTCCAGGAAGTAAAAAGTTAAGAAAATTAAAGCACATGCNCGTTCGATTCAACTTACGAATGCATGATCTGGCATTTTCCATTGGTCTATTTCAGTTGCAAAGAAACCAATACTAAGCTTAAAAAAAAAAAATTGTAACATTTGCTAAAGCAAATTAAATTTGTGTCCACTCGTTGAATCGTTTAACTAAGTAATTAAAAATTTATCTACTAATAGCATCATTCGTCACTCTCTTTATGCCGTTGGAATAGTGCGAGCAGCATTTGACTAATTGAAAAGCGGCGTGTAGGTGTGAGGTTTTTTATATATGTACCTACATACCGCACACGATCTTCAAAAGTGGCACAACTCAAAATAACTCGTTCGTCAGAAATTGAGGAAAAACTTTTTTTTTATGTCACCTTGGCCAAATATTTTTAGGTTTGAGATAAAACACATTTCCCAATAATAAACAAATTACAAAATTAAATAAATTTAGTATCAAATCAAAAAGGATGGAACAGAAATAACGAACGATAGTTACTAGCTCTATTTATGTTTTTTTTTTTTTTATATTTTAATAGAAAAGAAATTCATATGCCAGACCTAAGGCTTGTTCTATGGTAATTGAAGCTATTTTAGTTTTGTTTAATTTGGATAAGCGGTTTGTTAATTAACAGAAGATGACTTTTGTATAAATATTTGGGTAAGGCGACTTAAAAAAAAAATGACTGTTAATTTCAGTCCCTGCAAAAATTTGCTCTA
>NW_016175505.1:0-3175 GCF_001687245.7 Rhagoletis zephyria
CAGCTGAAATCATCATAAACTCGTAAGTTTGTAATATTCCAAAGCGTGCCTCAACACCTGTCACATCTCGAAGCAGCCCACTAAGCTTAGCGTGTCCTAAACGCAGCTACAGTGTGATGTTTTGCACGTTAACTCAGTTGATTTTTAACTAATACGCTTTAGCTCTGTTCTTCGCAAGATTTTGAAAAAGCCGCTAGATGGTCACACTCAGTAAGTACATGCCGTCGGTGATACTGCAAAATGGTATATGTCTATTAGTACGCTTGACACTTAAATGGTATCTTACGTGCACCGGAATGCATCTGCAAATTATTATAACCTAATAAACGAATGACAAAACTGTCTACCTTTAGCTGATGAAGATGAACGGTTGCCAGAAGCCATCAGATACAGATAACAGATCAATTAAGCACCATAGGTAATAAGTGACATAGAACGTTTCGCAGTATCACTACGGTGACCATATTAACCAATGTAAAATAAAGGATTTTTTTTTTTCAAAATGATTTGAAAATGCGTATATTTAACTTGTATGACGAAGCCAGCACACAGTGGTTCAAAATTGGAACATAATGTTCATGATTCACCGTAGACTTCATTTTTCAATAAATTTTTTACTTAAAACAAAAAGAAAAGTTATTTTGGTGAACATTTTTTTATAACATTTCAAACATTTTTTTGTATTTTTTTTTTTTTTGGGGAACCATACAATTTTTTTCAACTAGTCCTTGTTATGTAACATTTATTAACTGGAACAGGAGAATACATTTTCTTTAAAATTGCCACTTTTTCTGCATTTTGCGTTANTTTTTTTTTTTTTGGGGAACCATACAATTTTTTTCAACTAGTCCTTGTTATGTAACATTTATTAACTGGAACAGGAGAATACATTTTCTTTAAAATTGCCACTTTTTCTGCATTTTGCGTTAAAAAAATTTAACATAATCAAATAAAAATTCACAAATCAGGCTCAACTGGTCTCTTGCAAATATTATAAGCTTTCATAAAAAAATTATCAAATTAAGTGAAAAAAATGAAGGCTCCAGTGAATTACGAACACCAAATGCCAATTTCGAACCACTGTGCAGCAGGAGGTTTATTGTTCTCGTGCAACACGATCCTGGGCATAACTTTCCCTGTGCTTTATAGATTGTGCAAAGATTACCTACTAAATAAAAAACCCTTAAGTGGAGTGCGAAATGAACTGGCGAAGGTTTTCACTAAATTTTTATTTTTCATATTCTATGTTTAAAAATTTACCTCTGAAAAATGCAAAGCTTATTTAAAGCACAGTATAAGAAATAAAGGGCGTAAAGGCGTTTTTTATTTTAAAATAATTATAAAGCACAGGGGGTTAAAATAAAGGACTGTCCTTTAAAATAAAGGACGGATGGTCACCGCAAGTATCACCGACGATATATGCCCGCATATAATACATATATCGCAATGAGACAAGCTTATTTTAAAAGCATGTCAGTATTCATTGCCCTCTAAATTGCTTACCTTTAGAGAATTCACACTAAGCATCTTCTTCGTTACAGAAGAGAACTTTGATTACATTTCTGCGCAACCAAGATCCATCATAAGTACATCGAACGGTCAAACATTGTCTGAAATTCAAATCAAATAAGATGCAGTTTTATAGCTCATAAAACTTTTGTATAATAAAGTGCAAGTTTCAATTGCTTTGATTTTTAATAACCGTTCTTTGGCTGGCTTGCACTTTGTTATACTAAAATTCTATGAGCTATAAAATTGCATACCCAAAAATCTTCTAAATGTTTTATTTCGATAGTGGCGGAAAACTCTATGCGTATCGATGCAAAGAGTTACGCCCTCGATGCATCGACGAATATCGATATATGTTTCGATGCGAGGCAAAAAAATGGATGTATTTTTGCCACTGACATCCCTAATAAAGACTCTACTTAGCGTAAATGAAATGTCCATTTTGCCCTTCTTTAAAAAACTATATTTATCAAAAATATTTTAAGACTTCAGAGGATATGCCAGCAGGTCATAGCCTACTTTTAATGACGATATTCGAAACGGAGCATCGGGAAAACATCTCTATGTTGTATCAGAACTTCCACAGCACCCCTTGTGCTGATGTAGGAAAATGGAACTTAATATGCCTCTGGCCAAAATCGCAATGGTAGTTATCCCTGCAAAATGTAAGGTACAATCTTTTCATCAATCCCTTACAAATGGGACGGGGCTCAAATTCCTTAACAAAGTGTAACTTTTAGTAACAAAGTCTAAGTTCGGTCGGAGCCAAACATTAAATACCTGGCGCAAGTATTAGAGAAAAACTTATTGTGGATAAGTAACAATAATTAAAACCGGCCTCAAACTCAATAAAAATTGTTGAATATAATTGTTATAAGGCCATAAAATAACAAAAATAAATAACTTAAGGACGAGCACACATAAAAGCTAAACATTCCAAAAATATAACTATTAGCAAAAACCAACAAAACCAACAACCACATGATCAAACGGGAATTGCAGCGGAATAGCTGCGCTTGATTGTGTTGGCTTAGCAAAAATGAAAAAGTGGGAAAAAAGCAACGATAATTTACAAGGCGAACTTAGCACAGTGCGTAGGCAACTGGCTGAGTCAGTGGTGATCGTCGGTTCGAATCCTACTGAAAGAAGTCTGATGAGGAAATGTGATGATTTCCGAAATAGCTATCACTTCTACAATTTTTTTCAAATTATTGTTGCTTTTCCACAATAAGTTTTTCATTAAAAATGGCCTCAAGCTCAATATAAATTGTTGAATATAATTTTTATAAGGCCATAAAATAACAAAAACCAAGAAATTAAGATAAATAGTCTACGTTTCAAAAGAATAATATCTATAAATTAAAAAGGAACAGTCCAGCGCCTTCGTCTTGGTCTGCAGGCTGTATCGGAGATACAGCCGCTATATTTAAACGTAGAATACGTGGTATGGTTAAGAGCATATCCAAGTCAAAAACGAAATCACACACTAAGAAAAAAAGGGTTTTTCCAAAATTTTACAAATTTACATACTTCTAAGTGAAAAGAACTCAATGAGAATATAAGCGAAAGCCCTATTTTTATTTTTATTTTATACCATTGTTTTTTTCTACAGCTTACTGAGATTTAAAGATTTGAAATTTTGAACAGAAAAGATATTTATTGAAAA
>NW_016175505.1:3824-9972 GCF_001687245.7 Rhagoletis zephyria
TAATGCCTCCATACAATAAACGTATCACATGTATTATTAAAATTATTTTATTGCTTGCCGCAAACTGAAGCATTCAAATAACAAATAATAGGGCAGATGCTTGTAAATTACATATAATCATAAATTAGGGGATTCACTTGGCGTGTTAAGTGAGTCATAATATCTGAAGTCTTAAAATTTTGTTTGTGTAAAGTAACGTTTAAAATGGTTTTGAAGGATTTCTTACTACACCGCATTATTTTTTTAACTGGTGGAAAATATATGTATAATTGGCTCTTATCCTACACAGCGAATTCCCTAAAACCATTTTAATAATTTATTTACCTAGACAAATTTTAAGACTTCTGATATAACGGCGCTTAACACGTCTTGTGAATCCCTAAAAATGTTTTAGATTAGTTGGCGTAAAATTTAACGCCATTGCGGATGGCTAATAACTAAGATTCCTCCAGGGAGACGCAGGCTTGGCTATATGGCAGCTGTCATACGAGTATAACATATTTAAATTATTTAATAATATAAGCATGTATGTACGTATGTGTGTGCACGCATGCAAGCGCACGTTCGTTTATTTACGCAGCTTATGACAGCGCGCGATGCGTGTTTGCCAACTACTCATTTAATTGGCAACACATGTTTGTGGTGAGTGGAAAATATTGCGTATATACATACATACACTCATCTGTTTGTTTGGATTTGTGTTGTAAGTGTATACCGCAAGAGCAACTACGCCTACCCATATTTATGGAAATGTATCAGTTTATATTTGCAAATTTATGACGGCTTTGCCTACTTAATGCATATAAATTAAAGCAATTGATTTATTAGTGGCATATTTGTGTGCGTGTAAATTATACGAAATGGGGAAATGTACATATGTGTGTGTTTATGTAATTTAATACGGCTTCTACTCGCGTGTGGAAGTACATATGTCAATATTTTGAGTAATTTCAGACGAGTTATTGGCGAAGCAGGAAGTAATAACTCGCTATCAACTCTTGCGGATTTCACACTGTAGCACATCAATTACACGTATGTATGCCTGCCTATACATGAATGTATGTATTTAAATTAATTAATGACCTGGTTTTGTTCGCTGACATGTGTGCTAAAATAGGAGATTTTTATTTTAATTAGCATAAATAAATCCCATAAATCAAACGAGCGTATATGTTGGTGCATATGTAAGTGTCATATGGATATTTGTAAAAGTAAGTTTGATTTGGTATAACTTTTTCAATTTGAAAAAAATTTCTCTTAACGAAGTTACGATTTACCAGCTTCAGATAGCACAAGCGCCACTTCTGCGTAGTTAGGTCTCTTCTACATTATTAAATTTAGACTATAGTTAGGATCCCCCTCAATAAGTGTAGAATTACTAGTTTTCTCTGTGTCATAAAACCATCAGAGAAGATGCAATGCGGTATCCTTCTGGAGATACCTCTAAAGCAGTGATACACACAAAAGCCAAAACAGCAAAGAACTTTGCTTTACCTTTTAACACATACAAGCAAGAAATTTATTTGCTGGGACTAGTAGATCTCAAAAAGTCAAAAAAATTATTATTTTCAAACTTTAACCGAAAGCATAAAGGGTTTCAAATAGAAATTTTCCGCGAATCCTTAATATTGAGACGCGTTGTTGCCTTTTTCATGCCACCCAATCCAAGGAGCAGCCTCCTTAAGTGAACTTTTAAATTGTTGACTGGTTTGAGCGTTCATTGAAGCCCTTAAAGTCAAAAACAATTTGGAGTTGTTGTGTCGAAGGCTAGCTCCCATCTACACTAGTTTTGTTGGAGTGCGGTCACGGCGACTTTTATACCGAAAACCGGCCAACGTTTCCACACCTCTTCCAATCATTGCAGACCAATAATTTTTGGTGAAAACCATGAAGTCAGTCAGCCTGATCTACATAATTATTATTAGAAGTCGAAATTGGCTATCAAGAGCTCAAAAGGCGTACGTACATGGAGTGTAAGCCAGTCGAGATCTAGTGATGAAGAAGTCAATGGATAAAGCCTTGCGGCAACGACCTTTACCAAACGTACTAAAAACTGTAACCAACTGTAGAATGGATACAAATGCTCCAAACTTCAAGTTATTTAGTGATGTGATAACTGATAGCAGCAGAGGATTAGATGAGGCTCCGAAACAGGACTCCTAACCGGAAATGTACTAAATATTTTTGGTAAATTTTGTCTAGTTTGGTACTTTGGTACATAACTTTCAGATATGGTACATTTTTGAAATATGGTAAAATAAGATAATTTGTTCCTTATATCATATACATACCTATTTAAGGGTCACCACCGCTAGCTATACTAATTGACAAAGCCTCATTGTCTGGAGCGCTTTGTGTCTCAGCAACTTAGCGAGCATAAGAAGCCGAGACCTTCAAGGGCATCTCATCCAACTCTCCAACAAAATTGGTACCGAAATATTCTTCAACAAGCCCTCAGGGGTAGTAATTCCTGAATGAAATACCTACAGAGTCTGGTATATGATGGATGCATGCTCGAGGATGGAAAAACTGAGCCCGGTGTCAGACCGCATTAAAAACCCTGAACTCTTTGAAAACTACAGCTATGCCTAAGGAGAACTGCAAAACTTTATTGGATCAGTTAAATGCGCATAAAAGAGTCACCCCTTGGGGGGTACCGGACTATGTGGATTCCAATGTCTACGAAAGAGCTGACGCTCTCGAAAAACGTGGGTTCCAACGGAGCGCATATGCTGCACTGCCTTTCTGTGGTCCCTCAAAAGCACAAAAAGCAGAACTCCTAAAGGAAAAAGACAATCTAAGAAATTTATAATAACCCTTTTGATGAATCTCGGAACGACTTCTGAATTTTTTATCATCTATATCATAATTTTTTTATTTTGATAGTTCCAAGAGAAAAAGTTATTTGATACAATATGAGTCGATAGGTACCCGGTTGGGCACGCAAGGGTTAAAGTTGCCACCTATTCGAAAAGTCATGTCTTTTTAACAATTTTATATACGCGAAGGATTTTTTTATGAAAATCGTGAGATCGTCACCGTTCTTTCGAAATTCACAAATGCGATTTCAAACTAATGAGTTCGGCTTGTAGATAAGAAATAACGTTTTAGTTTTTGAAGTCAGAACTTTTGTGTCGGTACAGGGTGATTTAGATTTAAAGAAACCGAACCATGAGAGTCTTATTTCTTATCACAAACGGCTGGAGGGATAAAATGAAATTTTGCAAGCGCATCACTTATAACTGTGACTAAAATCTGGAATACTTTTAAAGTTTTTAAAGAGGGTTGCCACCTAATTAGAATGTCAATTTTCGCGTTTTAAAACCATGTGATTCCCTAATAATATTGTGCTTAATGTGGGTAATAGAGGAAGAAGAAGTTTCACTTCAGTCACGCGTGGGATTTACACTCAACTTTTTTTTAGTAATAACTTAATTCAAGCGCTACGTGGCGGGCAATTGTTTTCATACAAGCTTTCTCCTTACAACTAAAACTAAAAAAAGAATCGGTCAAAGCCATTCTATAGTTATACGACTACAAACATACATACAAATGAATACGTTTCGAAAATTTTTGTATTCAAAAATAAGATAATTTAATACCTGTACGGTTGCAAACTAATAAATCACAGCCTATTGAATTTTGAATCTCCAAAGTACATTTCTTATTAATTTATAGCTACTTACTTGTCATCTATGTATTCAGCTTCTCAAATTATTCACACTCTTGTGGCACTCTTAAGATATTGCTAAAATTGAAATTCATTGAAATTTGAATTCATATTAATTGACAACTATTTAAGACATCACCTGAGTTTATGACAAAATAAATGTTAGAATGACATAACTCGAAAGTGAAACTTTCTTAAGAAGCTGGAATAAACACTTTCTTATAAAGTTCCTTACATATAATTTTCACGAAATGAAGTTCTGAGTTCGAACACTTTAAATTTTAACACATTTGACTTGACATTTGGATATGCGTTTAGACACACATATGTATGTGTTTATAAGAGAGTTTGATTTAAGCTAAAATCCTGTGTAATAAAACAAATTGCCCCATTAATTACGTATAAACGATAACAAGGCTTTGCCGTAAATGCTACCAATTAATGAAATGTTGAATAAAATATCGAATCAGCATTAACTATGCAGGTAAAGCAAAAGTACGTTCAAGCTATGCTTGCATTGAGAGGCCACTTAAAATTGATTTCAGTAATATGTGTACTACATATATGCATACATATTTCGATAAGATAAAACTAAATGGTGGCCACAACTTTAATCTTTTCAAAAAAGATATGCCATAGCATTGTGCGCAGCCTATATGTGTGTACATATGTGTGTATGTGTGTTGATGCAAATGATGACCTAAAAAGTCAACAAAATGAAATAGCAAAGTAATTAAACGAACTTTTAATGATGTTGACATTTCTAAAAACCCCAGAGATGGACTGCCTATTTACTGCCAAACAACTCTTTGCTCTTTCATTATTTCGAGGTAATGAGTTTTTAGAATTTTTTTTTTTTTTGCTTTATACATACAAATATATTAGCTATGCGACAAGACCATGCACCGCATGCATACACACATACAGACGTTTGGAATACTTACATATCTACTTAGCTAACAGTGTTCGTATTTGACGGCATTCTGTTTTGCATATTTTAGTGCTGAATATTTAATGAGTTGATGTTGTCGTCGACAACCAGTTTGACCGTCAAAGCCGATTGTGGCCATCAGCAGGTCATTAAGCTTAGTAGCAAATTTTTGCAAAAAAAACAATCACATTTTAACAATAAAGATGTAATGATTTAAAGAGCTTTACAATAATTATTTAAAGTAAAATTTGACAAGGGATGATGAAAAATCTTACCAAAATACATAATATTAAGTGAAAATTAAATTAGTTGTTAACCCTCCTGGAAGAGGTGTTTAAAATATACCCGCACAAAGTTTGGGTTGTCATTAAATGCGACTGAGATCCGCTAATGCGAGTGGCTGGAGTGGCATAAGTGAATTTTGTATAGTATGGGGATGACTGGAATAATATCCTCTGAAACCCCGATCACCTTAATTCCAGGATTGAACTGCACCCTGGCAATTGGGTTATATTGTAAAACCTGGAAAAGACCCGCGAGAAAAAAAGATCGACACTAACCACCTATTTGTCGACTTCCCGTCAACTCATGACTCAGGGAACATTCTTCTATTTCTTGCTTAGGAGATCTCCCATTTAACTCCTAAGCGAGTTAAATGGAGGTCAAAGCTTCACTTAGGAAGATTTCCCTTCAAGTTCATGTGGGTAGTTCTGGATACATTACATTTTTTCGCCTCCATACCAGCTCTAATGCATTTCTTCCTCGAAATGAATAAAGCCATTTTTAGACTACTTTATTAACAAAATGCTTATTATTTGTCACTTCCAGGTTGGGAGATACATATTAATGACACGGCGCTATCTACTCCACAGCCTAAATAAATACTTTCATAAGTTTTGCGTATTGTGAATACAAGTAGGCACGCAAAAATCACGAACACAGTAAGAGTAAAATAAAAAAAAGAATATGTAAAAGAAAAATAAATCACTTTAATTTTAAAAAAACAAAAAAAAAATGGCGCGACTCAAAGCGCTTATTCCGACTTTTTGAATTCTACAGGANTTTACGTATATTCCTTTGCATTTTCTTTTCGATGCAACAGCGCGTTCACGGTCTTTAATTAAAGTGTCAAGTATTCGCCCAAAAGGCATCTGAAATCGCTGCTACTCAGCTGCACGTGGTACACGTAGGCGTATGAGTGACATGCTTTGCAAAGCAAATTATCTGCTCAAACACTGCACTTATTTTTGAATTTTTTTTCTTTTTTTTTTATAATGGTCATATGTATGCATGCGTTTATAAATGAAGGTAAAGAGTGATGTGCAAGTAACATCAATATGTATGTGTATTAGGCAGTACCACCTCTCTTATAGTTATGTAAGCAAAAACATTTGACTTACACCAGAGTTTAAAGTATTTTAACAAGGCGAAAACAAGGAGTCACCGACTTCCTATTTTTCGGTAACACCTACATTCGTCAATGAAAAAAATTATTTTTAAAAATTCTTCTGGAGTAAGTGTTGGAGCTGCTTAGTGCACTAAATTTT
>NW_016175507.1:0-9970 GCF_001687245.7 Rhagoletis zephyria
CTGCTTGATAAAGTTATCGGTTTAGATGAATACCACTAATATAAATTTCAACAGAATAGAGTGTGTGCGAATTTATTTAGCCAGGCTTCCTGACAATAGAGAGTGTGTTCCGTACACGCATATGTTTGATTATTACATTTATTAAACCTTATAAATGCATTGTAAACCGCATAAACTTATAATTGTGTAAACCTTATAAATGAACTGTCAAAATTTGTATGGAAACTCGTTTAAATATTTCTGATAAATTTATCCAGCGATTTCACAGAATAAACTTGATAAACTGAAGCCAATGCAACTCTGTCGCAACTCTAGCTATGTTTTCTTGGGCAATAATCGGGATCCGCATACACATTTTGTACGCAAATTCAACCGCAACGATATGATCCTGATAAAGATCTGGTTCAATTATTATCCCGTCTGTTTGTTTTGTTTCACTGATAATTTGGCCGCAAGGTTTGGTAGCCGTGACAAATGAATTCATACACAAACAGACATTCTGCCATTGTTTCTTTTAACTTGCTTCAAATAAATAGCCTTTATGTTATACGTATTTTTATTTAAATAGATATTATCTCGTAAATAAAGTTTTTCCAATAATTTCTTTATCCCCGTGCTAGTAGTATAAAGTTAGTGATACTGAGCTCTATAACCAAAGAAAACACGACTATTGTCGCATGTGTAAACGAAAAGAGAGTGTGGGTCGTCCATGTAAAGCCTGATATACAGTTCAATGCGAGCGTGAGCGTGAGCTTTTTATTTTGACCAATCAGCCCTATTCTGCATTTCGATTACGTTCTCGCATTCCGCTCCGCAAGAATCGAACTTAGGTATTGTAAGTTGGAGTTTGTAAATATTTTAAAATAACTAAATAATTCTAGCATCACTGTAATTTTTCATTTAAAAATTTAAAAATAAAATTTCGTTTGCTCTTAATTTAAGTGGAAACGTAATTATAAGAATGAAATCCATAGCTGGGGCGTTATTGCTTGAAGAGGAGGACGAATCCCAGATTGCTGATGCGAAAGTTGAAAGGCGGAGATTTAGGGACATGTTTAATTTTAATCAATAAAATAAACATTGTTTGAGCACTCCACAACATTTGCATTTACTACAGAGTGGAAGATTTGAACGCAAATGAATTCCATTTTGAAAGCCCTCAGGAGGAGGGGAAGATCAAAGCTTATCCTTCCATAGCAAATCGAATTCGAGACAACATACACACCTCTTTTTAAAAAGTTAGTAAAACGAATGCAATCATAAAAACATATTTTTTATGTAACTTCACATTTTNTATGTACATATGTACATCTATTAATTTTATACAAAAAGAATAAATTGTATTCAGTGCATTTCACAGTCTTATTTATAGATAATGAAAACAAAAACGCATGGACTTCTTCTTTGAAAACCTCGTGCAATATCCCTTTTGGTTGCCATTATTTGAGCCAATTTTTCGTATTGCCCGTATTACCGCTCGCGAAAACACAGAAATCGAGAAAATTCAGTTATGATGACTTTTACAATCATGCACAGTATATTTTACTTATTTTTTTTTAATAAAATTTTATTATTTAAACCTACGACAATAACAATCGAAACGTTCTCGTCAGCAAATTTGCGACTTAGAAAAACGGAACTAGGATCGAAATGTAGAATAGGTATAATCGTAAATTTCGAAGATTGATCGAAAGGAAATGGAACGCAGAATACCAAAGTTGCAAAACGCAAAAGTTTCGATTCGAGCCGAAATGCAGAATAGGGCTGAATATCTTCCTTATTACTCAACTTTTTGCTATAGTTGAGACATGAAAAGATAGAGAATTAAAATATCTTACGGAATTATAGAGTAAAAACTAATTTAAAATGCATAATATGCCTTTTTTCGAGCTCACACTCACCTGTGTGCGTACGCAAAGCATTCGCATGTGAACGCCAAGTTTTGACAGATGTGTGTGAGCGCCCATAAGAATACAAATGGAATTCTTTGGCTTTGCGAACGTTCACGCTCACGCTCGCATTGAACTGTATAACAAGCTCAACAGAGTGCTTAAACTTATAAGATTATCTGCTTGATAAAGCTATCGGTTTAGATGAATACCACTAATACCCTTTGGGCCAGTTTTTCAGTGCAGGCCCGTTGTTTAAACTAAGTTTAAACGCCCGATCTGGCTGGTTTAAACTAAGATCAGCCAACCAAATGTCAGCCAGCTGTTCAATTTAAATTCAGTTTACTTAGCATAACTAATAAAGTTGCAACTTAAATTGAAGTACCAACTTAAAATTTACCTTTATTCATAGTCGCATTTCAGACTTCTACTAAGTAGTTTCGACTTAGTTTACGATATAGCAAAACGAGTGTGAAAATGTATCGATTTTTCTTTACGATATTTTGGAAAAATTACATTTTTATTAAATAATGTCAAGTTTGATCATCCGTTTAAGTAATTTTTATTTTCATTGCATGATTATGCAAAAGAATAAGGTATCTTTGTATGGGCCAAATTCCTATGAATTTTGTTTGCTGGGTTGGAGCTGCTTCGGCCTATGGAGTAAAAGACGAAATGCTTATATTTTTCCCATGTCCCTCCTATGCTTTTCGACACTCTTGTGTCACCTTCAGGGAGTCTGTTTTACTTAAACGATAAACAATAAACATGAAGAACGAAAACCGTGAATGACAAAAACATCATAATAGTTGCACACATACATACATACATATATACACAACAATAGTTACATATGTACATGTATACTTAACACTAATTATATACACACATAATACCACTTGAAACTCACATTAAATATTGACAAGAATTTTACATTAATTTGCATACATTGAAGGTAATATAACATTTAGGAAGAATTATTGAAAAGTATTCTTATTTATATTTTAATTTTAGTACGGCTGCATATGTGTTCTTCGTGTTGTCGACGTCTTCCTCAAAGTTGATTGCGTTGTCCAATTGTTGTTGTATTCGTAGGCTATCCAGTGTCATTCTTCTTCTTTCTCCTCTTTCGATGTCCAAAATTTCAGTGTTGCCGAAGTCCGCTATATGTTCGTGCGTTGTCAAGTGTTGAGCCAGTGCTGTTGTCATCTTTTTGTTTCTCGCGTCCGCTCTATATTATATTATTCTTATACCCAACGCTCTTTTTGTTGTGCCTACGTAGCATTTATTGCAGCTTTCGTTATCATTGCCCTTGCACTTTATTTGGTACACTACATTGTGTTGTTGTTCCTTTTCAATCTTGTCTTTGGTTTTCGGAAACAATTTGTTGGGTGTGTTATGGGGCTTGTGTGCATATATCACATTCTCATTTTTTATTGTTTTTCGTAAGTATTTGTAAGTCCTGGTATGTATTATCCCGATACACTTAGCCATACAGACAATTATGAAGAATTGGAAAAAATTAGAGAATTTTACAAACATTACTCGATAAGTTCTTATCAACTGAAGGAAAATCTAAAAAATATTACTATTGAAGAAGATGAAATTTTAATATCATTCGATGTCATATAACTATTCACGAATATCCCGATACATTTAGCCATACAGATAATGTATATAATTAGTGTTAAGTATACATGTACATATGTAACTATTGTTGTGTATATACGTATGTATGCATGTAACTATTATTATGTTTTTGTTAATCATGGTTTTCGTTCTTCATGTTTATTGTTTATCGTTTAAATAAAACATACTCCCTGAAGGTGACACGAGATTGTCGAAGCGCATAGAAGGGACAAGGGAAAAATATAAGCATTTCGCCTTTTACTCCATCGGCCGAAGCAGCTCCAACCCAGCAAACAGAATAAGGTATCATTTTCTTGTTAATTGTGTGAAATAGCCAAAACAGACGCAGTGATGTGAAGTCGATGTTTATCGAAGGCATGCTGTGAAACATACAAATAGTAGATCTAAATGTTATGCACAAATTTACTTTCAAAGAACTAGGGTGAAACTGACTTATTATTTGAGAATTTATCTAAATTATTCCAATTATAAAATTGTGATGTAGCTTTATTCGAATTGTAATACGCATTTAATTTCATCTTCCGGTTAAAATGGATCGATCTTTGTAAATTTTAATTGGAGATTATTCAATATTATCAAAATAACCCTCTACCAACTTAATTTTTACATATTTCGTCTGTTTTCCCTTAATTTGATAAAATACTTCTTCCTAGTTACGACTTAGGCTTTCTGCACATTGGTCGTCCAATCATAGTTGCTTCATCGTCACAATCATAACGCAACGATTACATGACGCCTACACTTTCGCACACTCGGTCGTGATATTTCAATTCATTTGGCGTCTAAAAATTCACTTGGAGCAGGTATTTTTTGTTTTTCTGGTTGATATTTTCGTGAAGTATTGACAAAAACCTGCAATTTTTAAAATATAGACTGTGCTGCAACAATTCTAGACATCATTTTTCAGTAATATCTCTTCTTTTCTTTTCCTGAAATGTGGTTTGAGCATGCAAACACAGGCTTTTTACAATTTCGTCATATTTTTTAGTTAAAACGCTCACATTTATTGAATTGTAATGCAATTATGCACTTTTTAATAATTTCCACAGCTTTTATGAAAAAAAAGCTATTTTTTTGCAATTTTAATGAAAATATTAACTTTTTCACTAATTTTTTCCCATAAAATGTAAACAAACAATGCGTGCACAACGATAAGCAAACGACAGTGTCGTACTTATCCGTTTCTGCATCTTCTACAATTTGCCGATAACTAGCCGATAACGACAAGTGTGCCAATCTCCTTTGAAATGCATGTGCTCGGCTCAAAATTTCAGGGCGAGACGATATCGCAACTATGATTGGACGACAAGTGTGCAGATAGCCTTAGTTGCAGCTGCAGCCGAAACTAAATTTTAAGTTGGTACTTAGCCAGAAAAGACGAAACTAAGGCGACTATGAATACCTTTAGTTGTGACTTAGAATAGTTTCGACTTAGTTGAGTACTAAATATGACTATGAATAAGCGCCTATAAGTTTAAACTGACACTGAAAAACTAGCCCTTAATAGTGTAATTTTTCGATAGTATCGATAGTGTTAAAAACTATCGATAGTAGACCAAAACCCAAATCAACCATCGATACTATCGATAGTGCCATCGATAATTTGACACTCTATTCGTGAACTCCCCATTCTATTTTCAAAACATCGATGCATTCTAGGGTTGTTCGACGTTACTAGAAAGTCGACTTTCGACTTTTCGATCGACTCTGTTGACTCGACTTTAAAAGTCGACTGATCGCCCACGAAAACTCGACTTTTTTTGACTTAAAAAAAAAAACGTATTATACACTGCATTTAAAGTATCATGATTTACAAGTGGTATTTAAAATAATCTGTAATATAGTGAAATTCAATGCTGGGTAAAAGACCACCAGATACGAAGAGACTTTTAAAAATATTGAAAACTGCGCGTGTTATACAGCAAGAAAAATGTTGGCTAGGAGTACAGTGAAACCCGCTTAAGTAACCCCCCGCTTAAGTGTCTAACCCGCTTAAGTAACCAACATTTTTGGGCACCGTGAATATTTTAATGTAATCTGAAGAAAATCCCTCTCTTAAGTACCTCCCCGCTTATTTACCCAACCCGCCTAAGTACCTCAATTTTTCGCACCCCATTTGCCATTTTACCTATATTTTCCCATTTTAAGTGCTCTTTTAAAATTCCTTAACATATTTACATATTTTGAAACTCAGTGGCACCGTATTTTAATTGAAAAATCTTAAATAAATACCTAAACTTCATTAAATGTTTATGGTTTATTCAAGGATTTACATATTTATGTAAGTTAACAAAAATATGTAACTACATCAATAATTATGTTCGCTTAAGTACCCGCATCGAGGTACTTATGCGGGTTCTTTTAAGTACCCAACCCGCCTAAGCACCTCAAAAAGCTGACATTTTTCATGATGTACTTAAGCGGGTTTTACTGTATTTTTAAAATTTGATATTTTTAAACAGTGTGCGTTTGTAATGAAATTTAAATATGTTATATAAAAATTTAAGCGATTTTAGATAGGTGAGCAATAAATAAAAATTGTTTAGTTTTCACCAAAATTAAAAAAATAATTCCTTGTATTTTACCTGTAATTTAAAATACAAATCTTATGGAGACAACTAAGAATCAGCCATAAATTACGATAGTGTGAAAATGCTTTTATGCAAATATACACTTTAAAATATAAATTTAAAATTTTAAAGTTAAACTAATTGAACCATTTTGCATCCAACCTACGCATAAACACGAGTTGGCCTAAGTGCTTTCCGGAAATCCGATTTCTTAGCTTCGTTGCTGTAAGCCCTGTATGGGAGAAAAGCCTTTCCGATGGAACATAGGGGGCGAGTATTGGCAGAAATTTAAGTGCCACTTTATAAACATGGGGATATTCTCCCTTTAAAGTAGCCCAGCCTGCTAATGGATTAGGATTATCCACACGACTAATAATCGGCCTATTTAAATATTGCCGCATCTCAACTGAAATTCCACCAACATCTTGATCGGTGTTTAAAATTTTGTCCCTTACGGATTGGTCAAATTCGAACCAAAGACTGTCTGTAGAGCTCGCAACGTTTTCCGAATTTGTTACTCGTTGAATATTGTCAATCAAAATTCTAGAATCAGCTGCAAAGAGATCGCACACCATTGAACCTGAAATCAGATATTTTTATAAATATGTACATACTTGCTATCAAAAATAAGTTGAGAGGCAGATAGGTAAAACAATTTCTTTACAAATTCTGAGAAAAATCTGTAAAAATATAATACGACGTTGTAGCTTTTGTATGATGTAGTGTTAATATTTATATACCAAGGTTGCCAAATTGCATACCGTTATCTATTGTAGTTAAGAAGAAATTCGTTTTTCAAATGTGTCATACATACTTTAAAATATAACTGTTAAAACTTGGACAATTATAAGAAATTTCTCAAAATGTTTATGTTCCAGCACACAAGTGTTCACGTGTGCTTTTTTATATTTACCAAGTTTTTCAAGCAAAATTTTTCTATAAAAATATTCTCCAATTTTCATCAAAATTTCGAGCTTTTTAATCTGAATCCTTACAACATTTTTTTGTACGCACTCAAAAAACGGCATAACATGAATGAAAAAAAAACGGAATAGATTTGAAGTCAAGCGGAGTAGAGGAGTAGATTTCAAATTTTTTCAAAAACCGGAGTAAATCTAATCTGATCTTAGGGCCAATTTCCGATGCCCTATTTAAGAAGAGATTGTTGAT
Source organism: Rhagoletis zephyria (assembly GCF_001687245.7). Taxonomy (NCBI): domain Eukaryota; kingdom Metazoa; phylum Arthropoda; class Insecta; order Diptera; family Tephritidae; genus Rhagoletis; species Rhagoletis zephyria. Next base: position 7,280 of record NW_016175507.1, read on the forward strand.
TAACTTCAAAAATTCATTTTCTGATCGTATATTTAAACTATATTTCAACTGCACTTAANAGAGATTGTTGATTAACTTCAAAAATTCATTTTCAGATCGTATATTTAAACTATATTTCAACTGCACTTAAATGCCCAATATTGGCTATTTAAATATGGAAAATGCAACCTTGCTCCCTCCCAAGAAACAGCTGATTACTCACAGAAAAATATAAAAATACATAAACAAACGAAAATAATTTAATAAATATTTAATTAGCAAAATGGATTCAAGTGATCAACGCGATGCGAAGTGTGAAATTTTAGAGCGCGTGATAATAGCCCGACGTACACGGACTATAAGAGATGCGCCTAGTCGTTTCGGAAACTTCGATGACAAGAACTTCCGAGACAGGTTTCGAATAAGTAAAGCGGCAGCATGGATGGTGCTACGGATGATACGGGAGCAAATACAACACAAAATAACATGGTAAGCCAGATTTAAAAAAGTTGTGTGCTGCTTCTAATTTAATTTTATTCAAGGAATAGTGCTCTAACCCCCGAGGAAATGCTTCTGCTGACTTTGCGGTTTTATGCCACGGGCTGTATGCAAAGGACCGGAGGGGACTTAATGGGAGTTTCTCCCAGTACTGCGTCCCGAGTAATAAGATTGGTTTCTCACCAAATAGCTCTGAGGCGAGGAGAGTTCATTGCGTTTCCCCCAACTGCAGAAGGGCAAAGGCAGGTGCAACAAAAATTTTATTTGATAGCCTGATTTCCTCGCGTACTTGCGGCTTTGGAATGCACACACGTAAAAATAATATCCCCAGGATAGTGCAAGAAGTTAAAAACAAATATAAAAATGTCAGTATATATTTACATTTATGCATATGTATGTAATTTTTATAGGAGGTAATGATGCAGAGTTATATCGCAACAGAAAAGGGTTTTTCTCATATAACGTTCAGACGTTATGTGACAGCGACTTGAATATACTAGATATAGTAGCTCGATGGCCTGGTTCCACACACGATGCCACAATCTTGCGAAATTCGCGCATCTACAGTCGCTTTGAAGATGGCCAATTTGGAAACTCATTGGTAGTTGCAGATAGTGGTTATCCATGTCATCAGAGGATAATGACTCCGTTATCCAACGTTCGTACTCCTTCAGAATCGCTATACAATGAATCGCAAATTCGAACGAGGAACTGTGTGGAACGGTCTTATGGCGTGTGGAAACGAAGGTTTCCTGTTCTTTCGCTGGGTATTAGGCTGAATACCAAGCGGGTAGAAAGTGTTATTGTGGCAACAGCAGTTTTGCACAACATCTGCAATCAAATAAATGAAAAAAGTGCTCCACCTATTTCAGCAGAAATCCGCGATCATATTCAAGATGTTTTACACATGCCATCCGTTTCCATTACCCATACCAACAGCAACATTAGAAGAGAATTAGTTAATAGTTATTTCCAAAATTTGTAAATACACCGACTCACATACATATATAAGTATGCAACCAGTGTTTTTGTAATATTCATAATATTTTTCACGTTATTCTTCATGTTAAATCTTTTTCGTTAATTTGTTATATAAATATGGTTCACATAAGAACAAAAACAAGTCCAAGTTCCAGGCTTTGTACGAAATTTAGAAAATGGTCAAAAATCACATAGCCTTTTATGGTCTTTGTTATTATATGAACCATATTTATATAACAAATTAGCGAAAAAGATTTAACATGAAGAATACTATAAATATTAAAAACAACCCTGTATATATAATTCTGTGACTATGTGCACGTACACCTCGATTCACTTGGATAGGCAATATTTTCTTGGCGGCCCGTTGCTATATCTGGCCTTTTAGCCCTCGGAGAAGCTTCATTTTAATCTCATGAAGAAAGACCAATTTCGAAGAATACTTGAGTATTTCTTTTTAATTCCGCTTTTTATTAACCTACATGCGTACCAAAATGCGTAAATACAAAGCCTCAGTATCTTTTATTACTAAAGTATTGCAGATTGAAATGTGCAGCTTGCGCAACCTTACTTGCAACTAGCAATCAGGCGTGGTTGCGAATATTGGACAGTTCCATCTGCTGTGCCACAAGTACACATAGCATCCAGGTGTGCAAAGCTAAATTATTAACTTTGAACTTAAAATCTTTTAAATCAACCAGGTCGTACCTTTGTGTTAAAACCACTGAATAAAAATAAGCAAATTTTTCATGTTTTGATAAAAAGCGGTACAATAATCCAACTAATCAAGGTATTTTCTTCGAAATTAATTGTTCTTCAAAATGATATTAAAATGAAACTTCTCCGATGCCCTCAAGTCCAAATATAAACTCGCATCTTGAAGAAACAAAATGCGCTTATTAAAGTGAACTGGTGTGTATCCATGGTTTCTTCATTGTCGAAAAGAAAAAAAACAAAGAAAAAGTTAAATATAAAAATATTAAATAAAAACAAAGACATTTTAAAACAAACACTTAACTTTAAATAAAAAAATGAAGTTAGTTCCGTGTTAGGTACAATGCAGTAAATTCAGTTTGCAAATATTTCTAACATTTGCATATGGCACATTAGAATCGATAATATAATTTAATAAAGTAAAGAACTGTACACACAGCAATAATGCAGGAGCTGGAGTAGAACTTGCCTTTTAGCCGTTTATTTCTAAAAGAAGTACAAATAGTAAAGGGAAAAAAT
>NW_016175509.1:0-1401 GCF_001687245.7 Rhagoletis zephyria
GTAAAAGGGGTGCAAAGGAAACTTGATTGCCTATTTATATAATGATGATCACTGATTTGTATTAAAACTATTTGTATAAGTCGTAGTAAACTTTTGTTCTCCAATACCTTCTTAACTGTGAAAAATGATAATGATTTTTATGCTTCTGACTTAAAAAAGTAAAAGTCACTGACTGATTTTTATTGATGACTTTTATAAATAAATAAATTCAATAACTGTTATCTAAGACATATAATAGAAGAATCAAAATTAACTGATATTTGCAGATTATTTAGATAAAAATCAAAATTAATTATTATTTTAGATTTATATAATAAAAAGCAAAAATAATTGTTATTTTTTTAAATTTTGCATACAAATTATAATATATATCCTTCCTTTTCTTCATAGTGAATTTTTCAATGCCGATAATCAATCGGAATAATCGTGGGGATACATGGCGTATGAGTAACGTGATCTCCAGCTCATATGTCATATAAACAAGTAATTTTTAGCAAAAAAAACCGACTTCAACTCTCATATAAAAAAATATATATATATTTATATCTCATGATCCGCTGATCGGATCTTAACCAGATTAGTATGGAACCACCTCTGAGACACTAACTTTCCGAGAATTATTGAAATCGGTTGACGTGGTCCAAAGTTATGCGGTGACATACATAAAAAAAAAAAATAAAAAATATTCCGATGAACTGATAACCTTCTCCTTTTTTGGAAGTCGGTTAAAACTAATCGAATCATTAGTTTTAACAGTAAGTGTTTTAACCGCAGGTGAATTTTTTCGACCTCAGCGGCCAATGGTAGGTGTCTGGCAATATTGAATATTGACTTTTAACAAAAAATTACGCCTTGGAACTCCAGAATTTTACGCTATAAATGTGCCAATAGAGTTCTAAATATAATTCTAAAATAATACCAAAATAAATCGACTGGCTGCTTTAATTTCTTTTACAATTTTTCTTCTTCAATATGCCACTGAAGTGCAACACTGAACCACTCAAAATTGGAATAGAAACTTTATTCCGTTTTATGCGCTAAATAATCTCCTTTTTCTGCTTTTTATTTCCAGATTTTGTTTATTTTCAAAACCGTTTTTCACGCTGCACGTCCAGCTGAATTTTGCGAACACGACCGCACTAGTTTAAGCGGCAGCACTGATTTTTGCCGCTCAGTTTGCAAACTTTTATATTATTTTTGTGGTCTTTTTCACGGCTGCTAGCGCCTTTACTTTCTGTCAAGAATATTTCTATCATTTGGTGAGATTTTATTGCAACCCACTTTTGAGGATGCCATTGTTTTGGCAGTCTCTATTCACTTCCATTTAATTTTATTTAAAATTCACTGCTGTTTTTATGAAAATTTTATACCTTTGTATGTATGTATGTATGTAGTACGACG
>NW_016175509.1:6532-9967 GCF_001687245.7 Rhagoletis zephyria
CACTTTGTGAGTTTTTATGCCAAATAAGTTATCTAACTCTTTATGGTGGCAATTTAATTTACATATAAGTAGATTAAATTTAATGAGAGAGCGGTTGGTATAATAATTTCGTAAAAAAAGATAAAAAAAGTATATTTCGCGCGCTGACAGTTTTTGAGCCACTCTTTTTGGCGAAGGCTCCTAAGAATTTTTAAGACTTTCTCATTATTTTTAGGCAAATTTTAGGCTGTGAGACTATTATTTAATTGAAGTTTAGAAAAATAACTTCTGTAACTATTTCACGACTGCTTTTCAACCATTACGGATTCATGAGCTAGAAAGTTATTTCAAGTGCGAGTTCCAGTTTTGGTTTAGTTCTACACGAGAACAAAATGGTATGTTAAGAAAGTTCCCACAAAAGAGAAAAACGGGAACAAAAGTATTGAGAGTTGTTAGAACGGGAACAATTAAAAACAAAAGATTCGGGTACGTTTCCGTAAAGGACAAAATGCGAACAAAACTCTCGAGAACGTTTCCAATGAGAACAAAATGAGAACGAAAGTATGGAGAACGTTTTCAAGGAGGATCAAATAAGAACAAAAGTCTGGGAATCGTTCTGCTAGAGAATGAGAGGAGCGACTGCGTGTTGTCGATCATTTTAGCTTCCAGATCTTTTATCATTAGGGTGAACTGTCCATGTATGGAAAGGATTTTCATTTTCTGTGAAAAAAAGCTCTTGATTTAAATCTTTCGTTGACTTAATTAGCACATTTATATTTCAGTTCTTTTTTGACTAATATTAATATTCAACCATTTTAAACTTATGAACGCTCTGTGACAAATTTTGTTCAGGCTGGCATTCTTCCCAAAGCTCCCAATTTTTTCTTCAACAGAATGATTTTTAGACTTTTGTTACCGTTTTGTTCTTTGCCAAAATGTTCAGGAGACTTTGTTCCCGTTTTGTTCTCCTAGAAACGTTGCCGAAAGTAAAGTTCGCATTTTGTTCTCTTTGGGAACGTTCGGTAGGGATTTGTTCTTTTATAATTCCCATTGAGAGCGTTCTCTACAGCTTTGTTCTCATTTCGGTTTTGGATTTGAAACATTTTTGGGAACAAAACTTCGAGAAGGGCATTTAGTTTCGATCATACGTTTTGTCTCGGTAATATTTTCCTGCCGCATTTAAGGAATTTTTCGTAATCATTTCTTAAAAAACTTCGATCCAATATTCAAGACCCTACTTCAGAGAGACGAACGCAGAGGTAATTTAATTTCGAATCATTTCCATAATCAGACGAAAGCTATACAAGGAACACATTCTAAATCTTAAGATGGCCAAAGCAAAAAAGAGCTAAGAATTAATAAGGAATAACCAAACTACGAATTTGAAATTAATTAAATAATAGGAAATTAATTAAACATTTAATCTTTAATATTTTTGTTGAGCTTTGTACCACGATTATTTATTAGGAAAAATTGAAAAAGCAACAAAGTCTAAGCGGTTGAAGTTATAGCAGGTATTTCGGAGATCACCACATCTCCTCATCAGACTTTTTTTTCTAAACTTCAGCAGGGACCTTTAATCATTGACTTAACAAAATGAATTGGAAAAGTCAGTGGAAAAATTGCCTTTTTGTATATGCATTTTATTGCCTCAAAATATACCGTTATAAAGATATTAAAAAAGCCTACATACTTACTCAGAAAATACTATCCTATCACATAACACTAAAAGGGTGAATTTTTGTCTGAAAACGACACCCTGTAATCAATGGTAACAAGTTAAAAAATACATATTGAAAACTTTATGCGATATGATAATAGTTCTAGATGTAAAGCTGTTGGCCTCATTAATACCTTTACAGTGCTATATAATTTTTATAAATCGGACATAAAATAAAAAAGTTATAGAAAAAACCCGACTTAATCTTTTTTTACAGGATGCCGCAAAAAAAGTTGTACTTTCCTGAAACACACTCCTAGTGATACGGTCTTGATACGGTTTATCGTACACACATATATATGCTCATACTTACACATACATATGTACATATGTATAAGAACTTCTCATATCCTCGCGTTAATGAAAAGTGATTGCTTGTTTGCGGATGCAAGTTTCACTGAGTAGCAGAGAAGCCACAACAGAAACAATAAATTCTTAAGTACTTCGGCTACAAAGTTTTACTAGTTCATATCACACAGCTACAAATAAGTATCCGTGTGGGCACCATCACCCTGCAGGAAATCTGAGTAGCTCACAACTAGCGCAGAACTAGACCTTTTGCCGACAGTACTAGTCGTTCTAGCTCAATACCCAAGCAATGCTTTCAACTGTCCAGTTTTACACGGCGATGTCATTGGCGGTGGCAATTGTCGCCCAGTGCATTACTTTGCAACTAGTTTTTAAGCGGTTCCGTTTTGGACAGTTTGTTTTTTTTTAAAGAAAACGTTTTTCGTTTTTCCTTTTCTTTTACAGCTTCCACGTTTGTTACATATTTTACAAAAAAAAATTGTAAGCGGCACGCAACAATTTAATGTCATTAAATCTGAAAACTCACAACTGCCTCCATCGCGATTTGAACTCGCGACCAAAGATGCTTGAGGCGGAAGTCTTTTCGCTGAACTACTCTCATATTGTACGAGAAGTGGGAATTTGTACACTTACACCGCAAGTTTCAACTGTTCTGCTCTTCAGCCGTTTTGCACCAGTTCAGAGATAGTTCTGAAATATTATGTAGTTCGGAAGTAGCGCTTTTCCAGACTGTCTCTTAATTTTACTGGAGGGCAGTAATATGGTTACGTGTTAACGTTTATGGTATAAGTAATAAATAGTTATGATTATACATACATATTTTTACTTGTATACATATTAATATGCAGATATTATTAAAGACTGCCTTGGTTTTTATTCTTTTGATCGAGATTTTCGAAAAATTACCAAAAGTTTAAGTTATAAGCCGTATAGGAATTTACAAAATGTTATACACTTCTGTGTTAGACGTGCACATATCCATGCATACTTGTATATGCATAGGTAAAAATTTATAAAAAGTTAGCATTCATTTCATCTGCCATAAATATAGGAAGGAGATTTTTGCATCAGATTTCCTAAGCCTCAATCCCTACGTCGATGCTACTATAGCCGAAGATATCACATATAAATTTTGGTCCCCATTGGAGATGGTTTAGACATGTCATACAGGTTTCAAAGTTCAGACTATCCTATGAAGACGTCTCAACCGACTCCAATTATGACCAAAATTTATAAGTGATATCCTCAACTTTAGTAGTACCGATTTTGGGTATTAAATGAAAAAAAAAATTAATTTCATGAGTCCAGCCTTTGGTCCCTTTGCGACACACCTTAACCGACTCCAATCGGGACCAAAATTTATATGTGATATTTGCGACCGTGGTTCATTTGATTTTTAATGACCACCCTAATATACATTCATACAG
>NW_016175510.1:0-9657 GCF_001687245.7 Rhagoletis zephyria
CAATGTACCGGAAAACTTTTCATCCGGTGGGACAGCGAGGATTCTTGGCCCTCCTATAACATAAAACGCACTTCTGTGCTCTTGAGTTTCCCTATAAGAACTTTTATTGGCATACGCATCGCACCAATGTTGTAGTTGCAAGATCATACAAAAAGATTACGCATGCCTGGCAGAGATCTCACAGGTGGAAATAAGACCATCAGTAAAGCTCATGACACCAAAAGGGATTGGTATTCCATATGGTATCACAGCGTTACTATTATTGGCCAATGTGTGAGGAGGATACTGCGCCTTAGTGGTTTCAATTTAAATCAAAAACTTTGACTTTACAGACTAATTTTGTTTTTAAACACTCTTGCATTGGCTAACGCAAAAGCTCTTATTAGGCGCCGCGAAGTAAGCGGGCATGGGCTAGTTTTTAATAAAATTCCTCCAAATATGCCACACAAATATGATTTTTTGTATAAATGCAATTCATCTGGCAGTCGAAAAACAATCTTTCTAATAAAGACTGAAAGTAAAATAATAAAAAAACAAGCAAAATTTCAACGCGTAAATACATTTATTTTAATTCTTATTTTGCATCAACTTTTGAAAAAAACAAATTAAACGTTTACAATTTTACGTGTACCAATAAATACAAGTGCAGAGAATCAAAAGAAAAGTAAAAGGTAATGGGTGACACGCAGGGTAATAGTAGTTTCTAAATTTCTAGGTAAGTCAAGTCAAGTATAAGTGTCGCATAACCGGGCTTTAGCTTGTGCATAAGCATCGTCAACGCTGACATTGACGGCGACGCAATGAATGTTATGTACTTTCACTTTTAAGGGCTGTTTCCAGCTCTCAAGAAAAACAAAAAATTCATATAAAATTGCGCATAAGAAATGGAATAGTAATTTTCTTTTATCAGAATTGTTTAAATCAGTTTGCAACTCTCAAGAAAAAAATGCAAAATCAATGTGTTTTTTCAAGCAACAGAAAAAATTAAAAATATGTCTTGAGATTTTTCCTGAGAGCTGGATTCTTATCTTTACCCCAAAACCATTTGAAGTCATAAAGTACATGTTGTATGGGCATGAGCAATTTTGTGATAGTAAATTGCCGGTGTGCGTGAATATTAGGTTGACCTGTAAGACTTATCTGAAGATACAACCGAAGCGGAGTTTATGAAAATTAATTGGTATGAACTATTTAAGGTCACTTTTTTCGGACTAATTTTTGTCAACCTATTTTGTATTTCTACTCTCTGATAGCCATTCTTACTGAAAGTATATTGCCTCATGAAGTGACTTGCAATTATCACATACATATATGCAAATATCATAATAGGTTAAAACTTTAAAACTGTTCACGCTGTTATAAAATAGAATTTTAAAGAAAATACTTAGCACTAATTATTATGTAAAAATATTTGTGAATTAAGCTGCATTTTTTCTTTTCGCTTGAAGAAAGGAATCTCGAATTTCTTTTATTATATAAATATATGTATAGACTTACATGCTTTTATTCTTATAGGTGTACGCCATACTAACCCATGGAATTTTTTCCGGACCGGCGATTTCACGGATTAATAATGCTTGCTTCGAAGCTGTAGTGGTTACAAATACTATACCGCAAGATGGACATATGAGAGATTGTCCTAAAATTCAGGTCTGACTTAATTTTTATCAAATATAACGGAGTCAAGCTAAGTTTTTTTATTATCTTTCAGTGCATTGATGTATCAATGATGTTTGCTGAAGCTGTAAGGAGAACACACAATGGCGAAAGTGTTTCTTATCTTTTTTCAAATGTTCCATATTAAATTATATTTACACTCAAATCGTAAACCGCGATTTAGATATGATGTAACTTGTTTATTAATTTGCATAATTTTTTGTTACTGCATATTTTTAAAAAGAAAGATATTGCAATTATAAAAGCAACTTTCATCCACCACTACCGTTTTGAAAAGCAAAGAAAATATAAATATACTAGAAATTTACCTCAAGCCATAAAATATTTTATTGGTTTCATTAATTTCACTGTACAGCACTCGGCTGGGCATTGCACCAAACCAAGTTTTTTTAAGAGACTGAGTCATAAGTAAAAAAAAGTAAGTTATCCTTTCTTCTAAGTTAGCCTCCGAAATCGAGATATGGGGGTTCGAAGTTCGAAATTGGATCTCTGGTAAAAATTATTTTTACTTATTGCATGTAAAAAGCAAAAAAAGTAAAAACACAAAGTGGTCCGCTGATTTCTCTTATTTATATGGTATATAACTTTTTTTGTGAAAATTAATATTACAGGTGCTAATAACGGGTCAAAAGTCAGAACTTTCAAAACTTAAAAAATTAGTATTTCAGAAAATTTTGAATTGATTTTTAAAAGATTCATATCGTTGCAAAGGTGACTTAACCCCCTTTATTGTGATATGCATATTTGTATACTACGTATATAAAAATTTGAGAAAAAACACATTTAAAGAAAAAAGTACCTTTTTTGTATATAAAAATATTTCAAACAAAAATATTGCTGACCGATTTTTAAAAAATTAATATATTGTAAAGGCGATTGAACCCCCTTTCTTCTGATATGCNCCAAAACTTAAAAAATTAGTATTTCAGAAAATTTTGAATTGATTTTTAAAAAATTCATATCGTTGCAAAGGTGACTTAACCCCCTTTATTGTGATATGCATATTTGTATACTACGTATATAAAAATTTGAGAAAAAAACACATTTAAAGAAAAAAGTACCTTTTTTGTATATAAAAATATTTCAAACAAAAATATTGCTGACCGATTTTAGAAAAATTAATATATTGTAAAGGCGATTGAACCCCCTTTCTTCTGATATGCATATTTGTATACCCTGTGAATAAAAATTTGAGAAAAAACACTTAAAAGGAAAATATAACTTTTTTTACAAAAAATATTTTAAACAAGAAAATTACTCACCGATTTGTAAAAAATTGGCATCGATGTTAAGGCGATTAACCCCGTTTCGTCTAATATGCATATTTGTATACCCTGTGAATAAAAATTTGAGAAAAAACACTTAAAAGGAAAATATAACTTTTTTTACAAAAAATATTTTAAACAAGAAAATTACTCACCGATTTGTAAAAAATTGGCATCGATGTTAAGGCGATTAACCCCGTTTCGTCTAATATGCATATTTGTATACCCTGTGAATAAAAATTTGAGAAAAAACACTTAAAAGGAAAATATAACTTTTTTTACAAAAAATATTTTAAACAAGAAAATTACTCACCGATTTGTAAAAAATTGGCATCGATGTTAAGGCGATTAACCCCGTTTCGTCTAATATGCATATTTGTATACCCTGTGAATAAAAATTTGAGAAAAAACACTTAAAAGGAAAATATAACTTTTTTTACAAAAAATATTTTAAACAAGAAAATTACTCACCGATTTGTAAAAAATTGGCATCGATGTTAAGGCGATTAACCCCGTTTCGTCTAATATGCATATTTGTATACCCTGTGAATAAAAATTTGAGAAAAAACACTTAAAAGGAAAATATAACTTTTTTTACAAAAAATATTTTAAACAAGAAAATTACTCACCGATTTGTAAAAAATTGGCATCGATGTTAAGGCGATTAACCCCGTTTCGTCTAATATGCATATTTGTATAATAATAATAATAGATTGGCGCTTACACATATGTTAGTGTTTGGCCGAGCTTCTCCTCCGACTTGTGGTGTGCGCCTTGATATTGTCACACAAAGCGGAGGGACCTACAGTTTTACGCCGACTCCGAACGGCGAATGTATTTTAATGAGAAGCTGTTTTTCATGGCAGAATTACACTCGGAGGTTTGCCATTGGCTGCCGAGGGACGACCGCTGTTAAGAAAAAACATTTTTTCTATATTTTTTTTTTTATGTTGCTTTGACCAGGGCTTGAACCCAGGTGTTGATGAGTGAAAGCGCGCACTGCTTACCACTACACCACAGCGGCCGACATGCATATTTGTATACTGCGTATATAAAAATTGGAGAAAAAACACTTAAAAGGAAAAAGTACCAATTTTTTCTATAAAAAAAAATTTACAAAAAAATTACTAATTAGTATTTAAATAAAATAAATAATGTGCGGTTACAATGTACGCTATCATTCCGCAGAGCCTGGGTCCAAGCCCAGTTTGCGACCAACATAAAAAATAAGAAACAAAANTATTTGTATACTGCGTATATAAAAATTGGAGAAAAAACACTTAAAAGGAAAAAGTACCAATTTTTTCTATAAAAAAAAATTTACAAAAAAATTACTAATTAGTATTTAAATAAAATAAATAATGTGCGGTTACAATGTACGCTATCATTCCGCAGAGCCTGGGTCCAAGCCCAGTTTGCGACCAACATAAAAAATAAGAAACAAAACAGTTTTTTGTAATAGCGGTCGCCCTTTGGCAGGCAAAATGGTAAACCCCCCGAGTGTATTCAGCCACGGAGAACAGCTTCTCATAAAAATTCCATCCCCGTTCGGATTCGGCGTAAAACTGTTGGTCCCTCCCCTTTGGGCACCAACATCAAGGCGCACGCCACAAATCTGAAATAAGTTCGGACAAACACTAACGAAGTTGATGTTCGGATCATTTAACAATGTTGATGTTCAAATTTACACGGGAGATGAATCAATAAACAAGACATACGTATTTGTTGGTACAGGAATATATTTTGAAGATAACAATTTTATACACCGTCTGACTCGCAGTCATCTGAAGTATCCAAGCTCATATCAATATTTAATATTGTTCTATTTCATCATTTCTAATAATAAAAAGTTGTATGATTAGCTGAGAGTTGGTATATCGTACCTGTAATTTTACTACCTTCTCTAACCATGGTTTGTTTTTTACAGAAAGCGTGCAGTTGTTCTGTTACTCTTGACCCATTTTCTTTTTATAGTAGTAAGTAAATCTTTCACTTCACTTATTTCGTCTGGTTGGAGCGTGATAGTTTTATTTTCTTTTTTAGATAGATGTTCCTCCAGACTTTTGGTTTTTACACCCACTTCCAAATGCAATTGTTTAAACAATGCATCGAAAATTTCACGCCAAGTGCACTGTAATATAGCTAGTACTTTCTGACATTATTTAAATTCTATAAACATCCAATCTTTAAAACATCAAAATCTTGACAAATTATTTTTGCATGCGGATCACCGAACATATAACAACTTTTCTAAAGCTGATTGGAAAGGCTTCGCGGAGTTTACTGAAAACACCTTAACTGCGCTTCCCACACCAACCGACGTCCATCTAGGTGAACGTAAGTTCCGCAGGGCTGTCACTACTGCTGCAGCTCGCTTCATACCGGCAGGATGTATAACGGACACACGTCCAAACTTCCCTGCCGAAGCGGCTCTTCTAGCCGATGAGCGTGATAGCCTTCGTCAGGCCGATCCCGGAGATGCCCGTATCAGGGATCTCAACGCGGAGATTCGGCAACTGGTAAACGTACATAAGCGGAAGAAGTGGGAGGAGCATCTGAAGACCTGTAACTTCACCTCTAGTGTGAGTGAGCTTTGGTCAACCGTGAGGTCACTGTCCAATCCGACGAAGCACGACGACAGAGTCGAAATTTCTTTCGGCGACCATGCTTCGTCGGACCCGGAGCGATGCGCGAGCTATTTTAGCCGGCAGTTCAAAATGCATCCTCCGGTGGACAAAGCCAAGCGTCGAGTGACCAGAAGGCTGCACAGACTGCCAACAATCTGTGCGCCCCTTGCTTTCACTTGCGGCGAAGTTCAGGTGGCCATCGTGAAGGCGAAAGCTTCCAAAGCCATGGGCCCCGACGAAATATGCATGCTAATGCTGAAAAATTTGGGTCCTGCAGGGGTAGCGTACCTAACGGAGGTCCTCAATTTGTCTATGGCCACCCTCATCATCCCAGACATCTGGAAGGTGGGGAGAGTGGTCCCACTGCTCAAACTGGGGAAACCTGCCAACATAGGAGATTCTTATCGTCCGATAACTCTCCTTTCCCCGGTAGCGAAGACACTCGAGGCCTTGCTACTTCCGTATTTCACAAACCACTTGACCCCAGCGAAGCATCAGCATGATTTCCGTAAAGTACACAGTACAACAACAGCACTTAACGCCATAAACCTCAGATAACTCGTGGCCTTAACCGAAACCGTCCCTGTGAGAGAACGATTCTAGTAGCATTGGACTTGTCAAAGGCGTTTGACACCGTCTGCCATTCTAGAAGATAAAGAGGCTTCCTCTCTCCCACAGAGGCTCAAACGGTGGTCGGCAAATTATCTGAGTGGTCGACACTCGTCGGTAATGTTTAGAGACAAATCGCGTAAACTTCGAAAAATAAAACAGGGGGTTCCACAGGGTGGTGTCCTTTCCCCGCTACTGTTTAACTTTTACATTTCAAAGCTCCCTCAACCACCAGAGGGAGTCTCAATTGTCTCTTACGCCGACGATTGCTCGATCATGCGACTGGGAATGGAATTCATGACCTGTGTTCGAAAGTAAACGGGTATCTCTCAGAACTTTCTCGCTTCTTCACTGCAAAGTGTCTAGCCCTCTCCCCTACGAAATTCTCTGCGACCCTGTTCACAACCTGGACGAAGGGGGTCAGGCTACCGCTGGGAACTCACGTCGATGACACACCAATTCCGACGGTGAATTACCCCAAAATACTCGGAGTAACATTCGACAGCCTGCTCTCCTTCTCTGCGCACTCAACCGCTATTGTCAATAAAGTACAGAGCCGCAACAAGGTCCTCAAGTCGCTAGCCGGCAGTACTTGGGGCAAAGACAAAGAAACGTTGCTGGCAACATACGAGGCAATAGGCCGGCCGGTTTTAAACTACGTAGCGCCAGTGTACGCCCTCGCCTAGGCACGTCAGGAGGCATCTATATGAACTGACGGACGAAGTCCAGAGGTCCATCAAGCAACCTCTGCACCCATCAGCTTACCGACTGGCCCTGAACGGCATTCACAGGGAGTCAGTCTCGAGTTATGTACACTCTAGACCTGTGAATGCCGTTCTACGCACACCGCCTCCGGACATAGACGTGACGGAGCTTCATCTGCCTCGGGAGACACGAACGACNCACCCATCAGCTTACCGACTGGCCCTGAACGGCATTCACAGGGAGTCAGTCTCGAGTTATGTAGACTCTAGACCAGTGAATGCCGTTCTTGGCATACCGCCTCCGTACATAGACGAGACGGAGCTTCATCTGCCTCGGGAGACACGAACGACAATAGCCCAACTCCGCTCTGGCTACTGCAGCAGTTTAAACTCCTACCTGAAAAAATTGAATGAGGATGTGCCAAATGAGTGTCCGGCATGCGGAGAGACCCCACATGACTCGAAACATCTCTTCGCATGCCGGGAAAACCCGACAACCNGTCCGGCATGCGGAGAGACCCCACATGACTCGAAACATCTCTTCGCATGCCCGGAAAACCCGACAACCGTAACGCCTTTGTCCTTGTGGACCAACCCAATAGAAGCTGCACGCTTAGTGGAACTTGACGACAACGACTGAGATACCAACCGATCTGGGCGGGGTTGTTGTAGCCACTACAACAACAACAACCGTACGCGCACCTGTAATGTACAAGATTCCTTGTGGAAAAATAAATTTTTTGAAAAATCCAAGCTTCCCATGTTCAAGGTTATTGCATTTGCGTTAATGTGGGTAAAAAACGTTATGCAAGATTTTATTATAGCCGAACTAAATATAAGTAGGCCTACTGCAGCTGACTGGTGCCATTTTTGTAGGGAAGTAGTGGACGATGCTATGGTGGTGAAGCATGGAAAAATCGGAGGTGCTGGAGCTACATTGGAATTGACGAAAGCAAATTTGGATGCCGAAAGTACCATCGAGGTCATGCGGTTGAAGGGCAGTGGGTGTTTGGAGGTGTGGAGAGGGGTACAAACAAGCATTTTATTGTCCCCGTGGAGACAAGGGATAAACGTTGAGCATAATAAAGGAATTGATTCTGCCAAATACGACGATTGTTTCGGATTTCTGGACGGTAAGCTTGTATTATATTTGTGATTATATATACAATAAGTAATATAAATCATTCGGTTAATTTTAAAGATTCTGAAACACAACAGCATACCGATACCATTGAGGGTCTTGGGCGTCATGCTAAATACTCCGTGCCGCAATATCACCGCAACAAAACGTGTTTTCACGGATATTTAGCAAAGTTTATGTTTATGCGGCATTATAAGCATGGCAACATGGATCTTTTAAAAACATTTATTGATATGGCTGGAACGCTCTACATACCTCTCAATCCTCATACTAGCGAAATCGTGGATGGTTACGAGGTTGAAATTGTTTAAAGCTTCTTTACTTGTAGACAATAAATAGTAGTTTTTTCAGCCCCTCTTCGTCGGCCACACAGAAAGGAGAATTCTACGTAGTGAGGGTTAGAATCCCTAAGCGCGGCCGCAGGCCGCCTACGCAGAAAGGTGTTCTTTGCAAAAGGTGTTCAGCCCCTCTTCTTAGGCAACAAAGAAACGAGTAAGTTTTCGGTAGTAGTGTACTTTAGCATACGCAATCAAAAATGGACGAAAAAAATCGAGAGTGGTATCAATCGACGCATTTTAACGCCAATAATTATAATCCGGAGATTAACTTTTTTTAATTTATTAAAGTTATTTGCAAAAAACAGTAACCATACCAGACATCACTGGGGCGGCAGCCCCAGGTTTACCACACAGAAAGAGAGTTCTAGTTACCTCATCCTTTCCCAAGGCTACATCCCTGGGGCGGTACATACACATTTGTAATTGAAGCTTTGCTCGCCGCTCCACTATGTTTTGACCCTGAGAACTATTCTATCAGAACTGGGGGATGGTTCCATCACAAAGTATGTGACCAGAGGCACCCCCAAAGGGGGAGTTCTCTCCCCTCTGCTCTGGAATCTAACAGTGAACACCCTACTTCTAAGCCTAAAGGGCACCGGTTGTCAAGTCATAGCGTACGCTGATGACATAGCAATCGTGGCAACGGGCAAACATCTTCAGGTCCTGAGTGAGTTATTGCAAAACGCACTCGGTCTGGTAAACATCTGGTCCAAGGAATGTGGACTTAGCGTCAATCCTACCAAAGCGGAAATGGTACTTTTTACAAGGAAGTATAAAACTCCCTTATTTAAACCTCCCACCCTAAACGGAGTGGCACTTACTCTCTCAACCGAGGTCAAATACCTTGGAATTATTCTAGACAAAAAAACTTGACTGGAAGCGAAACATTGAAGACCGCTCCAGAAAGGCCAATATCCTCTTTATGCCAGTAAGACGGCAATAGGCAAAAAATGGGGAATAAAACCACACATAGTACACTGGATGTACACAACTGTGATAAGACCCATCCTTTTCTACGGGGTCACCGTATGGTGGCCTGCGCTAAACAACACTTTGTCCAGAGCCAAGGTGGAACGGGTGCAGAGGACGGCTGCCATGCTAGTCACGGGAGCACTGCCCACTACACCTACCAAATCTCTGAAAATAATGTTAAATCTTCCACCTGTGGATCTCTACGGAAAATTTCGTGCCGGCTGTAGTGCTGTCAGGTTAAATACAATCCAGCCGTGGAGAGACCTCAGGTTCGGACACGCAAAAGTACTTAAAACTCTACCGGATAATCTACGACAGATAGAT
>NW_016175510.1:9725-9967 GCF_001687245.7 Rhagoletis zephyria
AGAGGAACGAATGGGAAGGGGCCACAGACCTGAACCCAGGGTCTACGGCCATATATACAGATGGTTCCAAGCTTAACAAAAGAGTGGGTAGCGGGACCTACTCTGACGAACTCGCGCTAAACCTCAGTTTTCGCTTACCGGACCATTGTAGTGTTTTTCAAGCAGGATTAAACGCCATAATGGAGGCGGCACCGTGGGTTACAGCCTCCGCCCCTCCAGGACGGCCTATTGCTATCTATTCT
>NW_016175511.1:0-9965 GCF_001687245.7 Rhagoletis zephyria
GTAAACAAAAATTTGTTAGTTATTTGCGGCTTTTGTAATTTCATGTAACCATGTATATCAGCGATTTTATTTTTATGAGAAGCTGTGTTTCAGAAATACACTCGGAGGATTGCCATTGCCTGCCGAGGGGCGACCGCTGTTAAAGAAATAAAAAAAAACTTATATTTTATGTTTTTGGTGTTAGTAGTGCGCACTGCTAACCACTGCACCACATCGGCCGCATTACTGCATTCTTATGGATTGATAAAACCATTGAACTTCATATGAGGCAGCCAATAAAATATTTATGTATTTATTTACATATGTACATTGTACATATGTACATACATGCCGCTGAAAGTGAAAATTGATTTTCGCTTTGTGTGTCAGAACCGATTTCTCTGCACATTTGTATGCATGAATCCGGATTACATAGACCGACCGGCATAGTTTTTTTTTGTATATTTTGTTTGAAGGACGGGGTGGTTGTGTATAATAGCTCTTTTAAACATTCGTTCACGTCTTCATTATTGGCAGTGTTGTCCTCCCTCGTAACAGAAAGCGATATACAAATGTGGGTGGTACTGGAGTGGCTTTGTTCAGTTTTAACCAACAAATCTGTTACTGCTCATCGACACGAATATCCTCTCGCGGTGCTTATTTCCTATGAAAAGCGTAGGTGGAGGTGATGTAAAATGAGGTAGCAGGGTAGCTGTAACGAGCGCCTGTGTATACTTTGTTGGAAGTGGGGATTGTGCAATTAAAGGGTTGCTTTTATGAAGAATATTAAGGTATGTGGAACATTTTACTTATGGTATAATGTAAACATGTTTTGTGTGAGTTCCTACTCGAGAGTATGATAGAAAATATAACAGTAGAAACGCTAAATTAAATTATTAATGTAATATCTCGATGACTTTAACGAAACGCGATTGTTTTGCATATTAATTAGAACTAGCTTTAGTGCAATGGATTCGCATAACATTCCATAGAGAAGTTTACCGAAGCCGCTTATCTTTCTTTATATGTATGTATGTATGAAATAATTCGAAACGTTACTGTTGCTGTATGCTGCACTCGTGACAAATTTAGTTAAAACCGTTCGATCGTCAACAATTTAACAATTTTGAAGAACTTAGTACCGTTTATATGTATACCTGGAGCAACACCATAAATAATAAAACCAAAATCTCGCGTAAAACTGGTTTTTAAGCCAATTATTTATGCTTAAACAAGAAAAAAGAAAATAAATTCGATTCTTGCAACCAAAAAAACGTGGTTGGTGCAAGTTTCGCTTATATAAATAAAATTTGTGTCAGAAATATGTCTGTTCAGAACTTGATTTATATACACACTTATGTATGTATATTCAAATGTAAATATGTATGTATAATGTCATCCTTCTGACGCAAATGAGAAGAAAACCACGGGAATACGGAAATCTCGGTTCAATATCGAACCCTAACCGACAAAAAGATGTAAGCGACATTTTGATGCTCAAGGAACACTTTGGCATCAAAAAGAAANTATTGAACAAGAGGCATTGCCATTCAGCATCAGAAATTTTCTCCTTTAGCCAATCAGAAAGATGCGAAAGCTTACTTTGACACTATTTGCATTCAAACAACTGTCAAAATTAGGCTAACATTGGAAATAAGCTAATTTCGTTTTATTTGACCAAGATTTAGCTATTTGCTTGTGATGGTTGAATAAAACATGCCTATTGTTGCCCACACTGTGCATATATGCATGTTATGTATGTATGTATGTACATATACGTAAAGCCTTCCGAAATAAACATTTGCTTAGTTAATAAAATCAAAATCATTATCCCTAACTTCAATCGTTTCAATCGTTGGTTTTTTCTTTTGGAAAATTATAAAACTATAGGTGGCCTCAAACAGATGCGATACTACCGATGTGATACGATATCGTATTTGATGCGATCATAATAAAAAGCAAAGGCCCTCAAGCAGGTGCGATACAATACCCTGCGGGCCTTCATCTTTCTTATGACAATCTTTATATTCCGAATACTTCAAATCATATAATATGTGATAACAATTGACGAGCTAAATTATTAATTCCATTTAAGAACTCTACAAAGAACAGGTCATCATATCGTGCGATCAATTGTGCCTACTGTAATAAAATTTTCGAACGCATCGTATCGCACCGGTATATCACATTTGTCTGAACACTCCCATATACCGTAGTGGTTCGATTTTCAAAAATGAGGTGTCACATGAAGGCCATGTCTTTCGGGTGTACAACATAGCTTTAATTCCATGAAATAAATTGTCCCATGTTAGAAAATCGAATTCAAAATTTCTCTACCGCAGAGGGTTGCGTTAAATATTTAACACCAAGTCATAAAATCTGTATCGTTCGTTCGATTTTGAAAAATGAGGTATCAAATGAAAGGGGTTAACCTGTAGATGTGCAATATGGTTTTCGTTCTTTAAAGGGTTGCCATATATACGAAAATCAAATTCAAATTATTTATTAAAATAAATAAAGATAAGGATAAAGATATAAAGACAAAGATATATAGATATAAAGATAAAGATAAAGGAAAAATAAAGATGAAGGTGAAGATAAAGATAAGTAGACTGTTTTGATCGACCTGCAATTCTCGCAGGAGATTTCAATGTCAACTGAGCAGTCCACCACTCGAACACACACTGGACTGGGCAGTCGGCCGAAAACAGGTTTCAGTTTTGTGTACATGAACTACGCATGATTGTGTTAGTGCATGTGGCACATGCAAACAAACCGAAATAGAAAACATGTTGCCTATGTGTGCGTGTCAGTCCACCGTCAATCCTCGATTTTCGCGGAGTGAAATGAGCGAGGTAAACTCGAACTCCCTTCCCCCTCTTATCAACACAAAACCGGTTTTAGGCGGACTGAGCAGTCCAGTGTGCGGAGGCCCATTGAATACGCCTTGCAAAGAACCTTACATTTGTTAAAACAAATTAAAGTAGTTACAGGAAAAGTAATTTTTCGCGTTCAAGGTGACTTACTGTTTCGCTCTCGCTCCTCTCTTTAAAGAGAGTAATTTTGACATTTACACTCAAAGCTCCTCTCTGATACATGTACAGTGACTCAAACATACAAATGACCACGTGTGGTTTTTTTTTTATTAAATATTCGTAATATTTTGTTATTTTTCTATAAAAATACCCATCAAGCTTTAACCAAAAACATATAAACTACAGATTAAAACTTTATACAATATTTAGGACTATTCAACAAATTTTTGTAAAAATTTCAACTTTTTAATCTGAATCTTTAGAACATTTTTGGGTATGTAGTTTCACAGAACGCCCAATTTTAGCCTAATGAACTGCAAGTTTCAACCGACTAAAAGTCGCGTTGATTTTTTGGATTTTTTTTTTTGAGACTACGTTTGCGGTTTTTTATATAACAAGTGCAATATGGTGGTCCAAAATAAGTAAAGTCGGAATTTTAATGCACTCACCCCCTAGGATTGTTTTATATCGAAAAAATATACCCCTATTTTTTTATTTTTAAATCAAAAAATATTAGAGTTCACTCAACGCGCTCAAGTTTACCATGTATTTTATATGGGGGAAAACAACTTTTCGTAGAAATGGTATAGAATTCTTGAAAATCAATAAGACGTACAATAACAATACACAATTGTTTATTTAAACATTTTTTAATACTTAAGATTTTTTATTTACCCCTCGATGCATTTTCTGGGTGTTTTGGCGTACCTATAAAATATAGTAACTACGAAAAAATGGGTAAATAAATAATTGGGAATTATTACTGGGAGTCTGATGAAGAGAAACAGAATTTTCCGGTAGTAAAATATTGATTTTCAAGAATTATATACCTTTTCTACGAAAAGTTTTTTTCCCATATAAAATACATGGAAAACTTTAAGCGCTTTGAGCGGGGTATATTTTTTTCGGTATAGAACAATCCTAGGGTGTGAGAGCATAAAAATGTCGACTATACTTTTTCACGTGCATTTTTGGACCACTCTAAAGTGCAATTTACAAAAACTTGCATTTATTTTTTTGAAATTTCAAAGTTTTCAGATAAAAAAAAAAGCGTAGGACAGCCAGCAAAAAAAATTCTTAGAAATCAACGCGTTTGAAATTGTGATTTACATTTTTAGACATTTGAAATTTGCACATTATTATACTAAAATTTAATGGGCTATAAAACTGCATACCTGAATTCTTTTTAGGAATTCGTATTAAAAAGTTCGCGATTTTGCTGAAATTTTTCAGATTTTTCTTAATATTTGTGCACAGTATTATTCTTGCATTTAAATAGAGTTTGCTTAAATATAAGCCATATTTTAATACGAAATTAATAAAAAAATTTTTAGCATGTAAAACATTGAGAATATTAACAAAAAAAGAGCCGTACGCTCAATTTGAGAGTAACCGTACATAGTTTGAAACTGTGATTTACATGGTTTTGTTTAAAGGTTGGACGGTATTTTTATACAAAAATAACAAAAAATATTAGTTCGATAAACATTACGAATCTTAAAAAAAATCAACACGTGGTCATTTGTTCCAGTCACTGTATGTACTTGTACATATCTTCCGGTTATTAGATATTTTATTGTTATGCGAGAAAGGCGGTAATCGAGTACGAAACAGAAGTTCGCTGAACGTGAAACAAAATAAAGCAATGCAAAGTTAAAGCAGAAATTGAGACAGTCTTTACAAACGCATACCCAACACTACATGCATACGTTTCCATCCACGTAAATCTTGTCTGCATATAGACCTTTACGCGTCTAAATGCAATAGATTATCTCGTAAGTAAAATACACAACAAATTTGTGCTTGTTCTCTCACATTCAATTGTGATTAAGAGAACAACATCTGTCAGAGAAAAGAACGTCAACAATATTGAAGCGCGCCAAAATCTCATTAAGGAAAGTCAAAAGTCGAAACAACATAAACACCAAAATGTTAATCGGCAGCAGGTAGTTTTTTTTAACATGCTGGTCAAATATGTATGTATGTACATCCGTCTTTCAAGCATTAAATGCAAACAGCGTCGACCAATGGCAGGAGTTAAGAAATTGCAAGCTGTTGTAAAATCCGTTGGAGAGCCAAGAAAAAGACCAAGCATTTACTTATAGGTCAACCGAAATAAAACAATAACATATAATAAAATCGCAACATGCCGATGTCTTTACATTATAGGTACATATTAAAAAAAAAATTAACATGGGGGGTCTTTATTAGAGCAACGGAAGCCAAATTTTAGAATTTTTGTCTGTCTGTCTGTCTGTGCGTTTTTACGCGCACCACTCGAAAACTAATGCATGGAATTGAATGCAGTTTTCATCGATGCATTGCTAGTGGTCTAACTTAAAATATAGAAAGCAAAAAATTAAAGAGTTGCCACCTGTTTGAAAATCGCAGTTTAAGTAAATTTATTAGAAAAAGTAAATATTGGAATATGGCAGTAAAAAGGAAAAGGTTTAAGAAGGATTACAGCCGAAATATTTTTGTTGAAGGTTGCCACATATATTTTTGACGAGGACGGCCAACTGTTTGAATAATTTTATCCAATTAAATGCTTAAAATAAGTGAAATATTACAATACGGGTATCAAACAGCACTAAAATACTTTTAAGGCGCAGTGAAGCGCACTGTGTATTTGCTAGCTTAAAATAATTTTAGCTGGATGATAAATGCGGTAATTTTAAAAAGAGTATCTCTCCATCAGAGCTGCCATATTCACAGTTTTAACTGTAATAACAGATTACTAATTTTGGTCCGAGGAATACGGGATTGGACCTAGTAAAAAGTTGAAGTTGAAATTCATATTTTACGCAAAGTTTTAACATATTTTACCTCACAGATTTTTTCTTTTAACATTTCAGATATCTTTGAAAAAGCGTATTTCAAGTGTTTATGACAACATGAGCTATAATCAGAAGCCACCAGGTGCCGGCGGGAGCGGCATGGGTGGTGGTATACCACCCAATGGGCCAAACAACTCGCAGCAGGTTGCTAAAACTTTAGCTGGCATACAACAACAAATGCAGAGTTTGGTTCATGGTCAAAATACATTGCCGCAATCATCACAGGCTGAACTCAACGTATTCTTGCAGCAGCAGCGTTTTCAAAATATGTTGAAGCAACAACAATTACTGCATTTTCAAATGCAGCACCAGCAACAACAGCAACACCAACAACAGCAGCAGCAACAACAGAAGGATCGCGGCGGTGGTAGTGTTGGTATTGGTGGTGGTGGTGGTAGTGGAGGTGGAGAGCCATTGGCTCTGACCCGCACCCCGGCCGCCGCCGAGCTGCTGAATAAAACGTTTCAGCATCAACAGCAACAGCCAAATGGCAGTGCCGCTGCTCCAAATGCAGCATTGAATCAATTCCAACAGCAATTGCAGGCATTACCGCCCAATATCATTCAACAGCTGCAAACCTTGCAATATCAAATGCAACAACATCAGCAACAGCAACAACATCAACACCAACAACAGCACCAGCAGCACCAACAACAGCAACAGCATCCATCTCAGCCGCCACCAGCGCAACATCATCCAACTCATCAGCAACCGCCGTCATCGGCGCAACAACAACAACAACAGCAGCCACAGCCATTGTTGACTGCACATCAGCAACAGCAACTGCATGGACAATTTCAGCAACAACAACAAAAAGCGCTCCAGCAATTTCAGCAGAGTTTGCGTTACTTCCCAACGGCAGCTCCTACTCAGCCGACCGCTGCACCACCACCAACAGCTGCAGGCAATAAAGGGGTGAGCGCTGCTTCCACGCAGCCTCCAACGCAAACACCACCATCGACTGCAGTCGGTAATCAGCTAAAAGCACCTAATTTGCCGCCAAGCACTCAAATAACACCGTTGCCAGTTAACGCCGCTCCAGTGAGTATTATTGGTGGTGCAGCACAACAGTCCATCAAAAACTCTGCTAGCAGCGCTCCAGTTACCACGGCAACATCGGCTGCTCTGTCCAGCGCTGCCGGCGGCGGTAGCGGCAGCAATGCTGCCTCTACAGGGGGTGCCAAGCCGGTACCCACCCCCTCCATTTCGTTGCTGCCCGCCAAAGCTGGCACTTCAACTGCTGCACCAACTGCTGCACACCAACAAAGCAAATTTGGTGCTGGTAAAACTTCACCTGTGGTAAGCGCCATACCACCACCATTCCCCACACACTTCCAGAAGCCGCAAGCTATCGTCTCAAGCGCCAATACAGCTACTACCAACATAACACCGATAGGTAAGGCCGGCGCAGTGCCAACTGGTGCAGCAGCAATGGCAATTAGCGTTGCAGGTGCATCTGGAGCAACCAAGCCACCACAGCAGAGCGCAAATCCTGTACCGCTTACAAAACAAGCATCCCCTGCGCCACCTCCCACTTCGCAATTGGGAGCAGCCAGTAGCGCAGCTACGACTTCTTCAACTTCAACGCCGCCTGCTGCGTCAGTGGCTGCACCCAAAAGTGTAACAGCGGTCGGTACAGAACAAATTGCCGCAGCACTGAAAGCTACAAATTCAACAGCAGCCTCACCTGTGGGCCCAGGTGTCAATGCTACACGAATTTCTGCCGCAGAGAAGAACGCCAAGCCGGCAACGTCGGAAATAGTAGAAGAAGCTAAAAGCGCTGAAACGGTGGGCAATGCTCCTGCCAAAGCGAAAGAGGAACAAAGTGCAGACAATACTGCGAAACCATCTGCAGTCGACACAAAAACTGATGGGGCAGCAGGCAAAGGGGAAGGTGTTAAAGCCCTGAAGCCCGCTGATGCTGAAAGTCCGGCCGAGAAATTAAATGCACCTGCTGGCGGCGAAAAAGTGTCAACGAATGTTGCAAGTGGTTCTGATGTTGGCGGTGACGCAAAACCGGAGCAAAGCAAGCCACCTACTGCTAAGGGACATGAACGTAGTGAAATTGTTGCTCCAAAAATCGACCCTGAAAACAAAGGGGTGGAGGAAAATAAGGTAATTAAGAAGAAAAAGTGCAAAATAACTTGAAAACCATTGAATATTAACGAGTGTTTATAAATTCTATATATTACACTGGATCACAAATCGGTGTTTTTTTTTGTTCTACGAATGCCCCTATTCATTTCCCATGTAGCATCGCCCGCTGATTCCGAAAATTGAATTAATTTTTGATTCTAGGGATAAGTTTTTGAGATATTTTCAATTTACCGTTATTCAGCTTAAAACAAAAAAAAGTGGTTCCACTTAACCACGTATATCTTACGAACTAATTTAACAATTTGAATACCAATTACGGAAAATGAAAGCTAACAAAATTCTCAATAATCCGTATATACATCATCTGATATTTCCTGACAAATAAATAAAAAATTATCGAACTTTAACAGGAGATAAATTTTAAAATAACAGAATCTGTGTAAATTTTTTGCAATTGTGGTTAAGTCTGTTCTGTTATATACAAATCAAGTTAATAACGAAGAAAATCCATGGATAAATAACGAAGTAATGACAGGTCAAATGAAAACGCGCAAAGATTTTTAGTATGAAAAATTAGCACGAAAGAATGTTACTCATACGCCATGCACACCTGAGTAACTTGCTTTTTCTGTTGATATTTCATCGTTAGTATTTTTATTTTTTTGTAAAGGAACAGACATTCCATACAATAAAAAAAAAAAAATACAAAAAAACGGTAATTTTTTTATTTTTCCCCTCTTAAAGTTTGAACTTGTTTCAATATTTTCATAAAAAAAAACAAAAAAAAATTTGAAGTGATTTATCAATTTCTCACACACTATCAGGCTTACTATACCGGTTTATGGAGAATTTTGTTGTTGGCTTTCATAACTGTAAATTGAAAATATCTCGAAAACTTATCCATAAAATAAAAAATTAATTTTCGGAATCAGCGGGCTATTTACATAGTAATTGCATAGTGGCATCCATTAAATATTTTTGCTGTAAACCACTGTTATTAAACGTGGGAGAAAACTGTACATTTTATGAATTCATTCGACACTTCAGACTTTTTTATGTGTTATATTCAAAGAACTGATAGGCAATGCATGTTTTTTCTTTCAGAATGAGAATAAGTCCGGACCAACACCAGTGTCAACGACAAAGGTAATAAACCTTGCACCAGCTGAAGAGCAACCCGTTTTGAAGGTGACAACAAAGGAGTTAGAGATTGGCAGCAAGAAACAAGCCGTTACTGCTAAAAAAGATCTCGAAGAAAAGAATGAAGACAAGATTAAAGATGTCACTGAACAGAAGAATAGAGCTACAGAGAAAATAGTTATCACAAAGCCAAAATCGGCTGATACGGCTGGGAAAAATTCCCCAGATACTGTAGAAAACAAATCTTCACACGTAGAGAAGAATGAAGCTTCATGCGCTGTAAATGACTCGAAAAATTTAGCTTCTACTGCAACAGATATAAAATCAAAAGCCGATCTTGTACCAGCAGCGGAGGGAGATAAGCGTCAATCTGGTAAATCTGCCGCCGCTGATAAACCCAAAGAAGAAAAAACTAAGATTACAAAGTCGGAAAAGGTTTCAGCGACAGTCCCTACAGCAACTTCATCTGCAGCCGAACAGCCAACTCAAAGCAACAGCAACAACCACACCATTGCAAAGAGCACAAAATCAAAAGTCGCGGAAACCGCTCCAGACTCAACAAATTCGATATCAGAGGCAACCTCCAGCCCAGCTAAGCGCTCAGGACGACAAATAAAAACGGTAACAAAATCCACGGAGAAGGCAACTATTGAAAAGAGTGAAAAAGTATCTAGTAGCAGTCGATCTAGAAAGTCAAAGAGTGGTATAAGTAGCAGCAGCAGCAATAGTAGCACTGTGGTCGATGTGCCAGCCTCACCGGCCACGCCCAAGCTCGAGCAAGCGCCCAGTACTAGCGCTAGCGACCGCAAAAGTTCTCGTCATCGCCTCAAGACCATTCCCTTTCAAAGTCCATTGCCTGAGCTGGCATACATCACAA
>NW_016175512.1:0-9965 GCF_001687245.7 Rhagoletis zephyria
TAATATTCCTGCAATAAAAAGGTTAAAAAAAAAATTTTAATGGCATCTTTAGTGCAGGACCGCCTGCCGCTGAATCGAATGCCTTTAGATAAGTGGACAACGAGGGAGCAGCTTTGTTTGGCAGCTGCGGTTTCTTGCAGTGGTGATCAGAATTGGATGTCGGTAAGTCGCAATCTGAAAGCCGTGTGTGCAAATGAAACCAACTCTCGCCCTGACGACTGGTTCTCACATAAAAATTGTGCGCTTCAATATGGCGATTTGTTGGAAAATGTCGAAACGCCTAAGCGCAAAAAGCGGACAAGCGAGAGTGGGAGTGGAGTTTCTTCGCCAACTACTGTGGCGACTCCAACTGACACCATATTGCGACGTCTAAATGAAGAACGCATTCAAGAGTTAAAAGCGGAGATACGCAAGGAGCAGGAAGAATTCGCACAAATTTACAGGGAACTTAAATCTTTGCAATCGGGAAACCTCAACGAGGACCAGTTACTTAAGATGTGGATCAGCATTGAAAAACAACAAGAAGAAAAACGAATTGAAGAAATGAAATTAGAGAATATAATGCGTGAGAGAGAACAACAACGGTTAGAGATGCAACGCAATTGGCGCACTTTAACTCCAGCTCCAACGCCTATAGAAACACCAACTCAGACCAGCAACACTGATACGTCATATGTGGATATGGATGTGGAAGAGGTATTCGGTGAGCCGAACCCTCAACATGGAGCTATAGTAGACTCTAATCAACAGCCGCCAAAAATGTCGGCCAACCAACCAGCTACATCACCTTTACTATCTTCTCTGTTAAAGACACCTTCAACTACCAATATCGCAGCGGCCTTATTAGCCCCTAATAATCCTACCGGTACATCGAACAACTCTGCAAGATCATCTGCGCCAACAATAACTACTCTATTAACATCTGGCTCTATTCCAAATAAAAACCAACCCGCTATTACATTAAAAGCAAATATACCTCCGCAGAAAGCTGCACAGATACTATCAAGTCCGATTAGCGGACCACCGGCAATAACTTGTTTGCCTGCTGCAAATAGTGCAGCACAAAATTTATTAAGCCCTTCACAGGCTGCTCCGACTCTGTCCATGTTACTAGAAAAAAATAAAGTATCGTCAAATGCAATGGCAAATATTGAAGATCGTAATGATGCATTTACAAAAAAAGCTGTCGATGCTACAATGCAGTCCCAATTAGAGGAAATCCCAAAAGAAGCATTCAATGACAACAAGGGTGAAATTCCCATGGATCTTGACGAAGATATTGTTACACATATTTCTGAAACTAATGTAAATATAATGAGCATAAATGACTCTGATGAACCTGACCCTAACGAAGAACAACAATTACTGGAGGTTTTTAAGAACATTGGAAACATTGATGAATTAGATATAGACGTAGCGGCTGTTATAGATGATGAAGAGGTGGATTTTCTCAAAGATATGGGTGCTGATTCACCAAATGAGAACACGAACGTTGATTTTGATCGTAAAGATGAGTCCGATATTGTACCAACGAAAGAAGAAAATGTTAAAGAAAATAATGGAAAGGAAGTTGTTATTAACCTTGAAGAGACTGATAAACGTTCCCCTGATTTAGCTATACTAAACAAACGGAGGAGCCAAATACGACTGCAACCAGTGGAGATAATAAACTCCGAAAAATAGACATAACTTCTAGCGACGACTCAAATGACAATATACCATTAGCAGCCGTTGCTTCTCTTGAGCAAAAGACAGCACATGACAAGGTTATTTCAAAGGAAAGCACAGATATCAACGCTAGAAAACGTTGATTTCGAAAAAAGCAAAACTCAAGAAGAGCAGACGCCCAACACACTCTTAAATTCATTCGAAGAAGATAAAGAACATGACAAGTTAGAGAAGCAACTAGCTGACTTAGTGGGGGAAAACGATATAGATGAAACGAAAAACTTAGACGAAGTAGGAAATTCACCAGGAAGTGAAAATTCAGATGTAATATTATTCCCGAGGATGACTCTAGTGGATATAAAGCAGGGCATATAGAAGGAGAAGTTAACAGTCGATGCAGAAGCAGCGAAAATCAAACGAGATTTGGAGTCGGATGTGGGCACTGCAGGTAGTTCAATACAGATTAGGAAATTTATTATTATTGAGCTTTATAAAGCGTTGTTCATTAACAATTTTTACTTCTAGAAGTCTGTAAGGACGCCCGTGGACATGACGTGGAAAGTCAGGAGTGGATGATGCTATTTAACAGCACAAACCAAGATGCGATTGTAAAAATGACACCTACTATTTCAATCGCCGATACGGATGAAGACTCGTCGACCACAGATATTAGTATCGTCACAAGAAAGGAGGACAAATCAGGAAATAATAGTTCAATCAAACATAGCACCACAAGCGCGTAAAGCTTACATGAAACGATTCGGCAAGACCAACAAAGTAAAACTGACGATGAATCTCCACACAACTCTCTTCATCTTCGTCATCATCTGTTAATCTGGCGCGTCCACCGCTTTTACGAAAACTACGTGATCGAGATCGCTCTGAAAGTCCTATGATAGACGGTGATCCACACACACCACACACTGTCATAGACAATTTAAACAGCCAACGGTTACGACGACGTTATTCCTCGACACCCATCAGCGAGAGCATTCCCAATTCACCTGTCTCAAGCGATCGTGAACGGGATGAATTAGAAACTCGCGTTTCTAAAAAATCACTCCTAGGTATTTTTCACGCGCTTCAGTACAGCAAAAATGCCAGTACCCTGCAGCGGGCATTTCACGAAGATTTTAAATTTGATGATATCTGTCTGCGACCAATGGATATGCTTTCGATTAGAAAACATATTGAAACTGGGAACATAAGCAATGTGAGTGAATTGCAGCGCGACATTATGTTAATGTGTCAGAATGGATTGATGTTATTTAAGCGCAACACTACGGGCTACAACGCTGCCAATGCGTTCATGCAAGAATGTCAAGCTATTAGAGAATTTGTTGGAATTGCATGTAGCACTGAACATGGTGTGCAAGTTAAGGAAAACAAGGAAGTCACCAAATCACAAAACATAACCGGAACAAGTACGAAATCTCGAAGTAGCTCGAGAAAGAGCCAACGCATCTCATAAGATTGATTTGAAAATTTATTTAAAAAAAATAATACCACTACAATAATACATACTACTTTTTTCTAATAAAAGAATAATATATTAGTTTTAATCTGTTATTATGTTAGGTTATGCAAATTCATATCGTACGTTTGCTGCAAGAGCGTCATTATCCAAAAATAAACCAGAACTGGAGAAAAGTGACATTATAGTTTAAAGTTTACATAGATTTCCATGGTAGAAATGAAGATACATTACCCTCTAATGAGTTATTGTAAATCGGTAGAGCCATGCAACACAACATAGAAGAAGAGATGGTGGATATTTCTATATACTTAACTAAAAAAAATGTTTTGTTTTTTGATTATGATACTCTTTCAGCAAAGGTACGATATATATATAATCCCCGTTATTCTAAAAACCTTATTACTAAATATCCTAAAATGTTAGTAAGAAGTTTTGTAAACGTCGTGCTCTCGAGCTAAAGCACACTGCTCTACGTCTGGGCATCTGAATCGCCGTAAACAGCGAGATAATTGAATATCACATTCACATAGCCGTGCGGCACATGAGCCCGGTCCACCGAATTCACCATGATCAATAGCACATAAGGGTTTTCGACGATAGCACTTCCAAACATATGGAACAAAATACTCCAAATATGCCACGCAATTACTAAATTCGTAGCATTTGTCGTGTAACTTACAGCAGCGATCGACATCATCAGTTGGTATGCCTGCTCCCGAGAAGCCCAATAACAGCCATAACCTTTGTAAATAAGAGGTTGACAGCCTGTTGAACATTGGATCATAGAGTACAGTGTAAGTAAATCGCGTTTTGATCGATCGGTGGAATTCCTGTTAAAAAGTAAGTTTTTAGTCAAAGCAACGATCGCATGGTGTGAACGGCAATGAGGTCATAGTTGTTTCCAATGAAGTCTGAGGATAGCCAACTTTTGATTCAACTATTTAACATTCATCCAAAATATATGCTACGTTCGTAGCTGGTGGAATTCAGTGATAGCATTTTCGTAGATTTTATTAAAAATCGGACTACGATGCACAGTGGTTCAAAATTGGCATTTTGGGTATGCAGATTTATAGATACATAATTAAGTTTTAGTGTAATAAGGTGCAAGTTGCAAGTAACTAAGAGTTCGAGTTGATTTTTTATAATATAAAATTAGTAACAATTTAGTATGCAGACGTGTCCGAAATGTTAGCGAAAAGAATTATTAAAAATCAACGCAACCTCTTGGCCACTTGCAAATCGCACTTTATTGTGCCAAAATTTGATTTTTTTCATTTTGGGGCAACAGTAGAACCGATTTTCTTCAAAATTGTTACGTTTTACTAAAAAAAATTAGTACAAACAAACAATAATTAAAAAATCGGGCACAACTGATCTCTTGCAAATTTTATTAGGTTTCATTGCAAACAATTTATCAAATTTAATGAAAAAGGAAGGCTCCAGTGAATTGTGAACACTGAAATGCCACTGAGCGATGGATTCAGTTTATAAGCTCTAGTTGTGTGATTTGTGTAGTCATAAGTGGGCGGTGTCACGTCCATTTTCCAAAAATGTGTGATAATCTCATTTACTGCTAAGATGTTATTGCAAACATCGATTTTGAGTGAAGCTTCGGTAGTATTTCTGTAAGTTACCGTTATATGGGTGGTGGGCGTGGTTATTGTCCAATTTCTAGAATTTTCTTAGTTTCACTCTAAGCAATGTTTATACCGCATTTGGTGCGGGTTGGTGAAGCGGTTACTGCGATAAAGCATTTCTTAATAAGTGGGCGGTGCCACGCCCATTTTCCATAAATGTCATAATTATCTTATTTTATGCCCAAAAATTCTACATCACATTCCAACTTTCAACAATTTGGATCGAGCATTTACGGAAATAACGCAGTTTTTGCATTTTTCGAAAATACCGTTATACGGGAGGTGGGCGTACTTACGTTAAAATATCTACATTTTTGCTCGACCTATCATGTACACGGACAGACGGACGGACGGACAGACATGGCTTAATCGATTTCTCCCTTCATTCTGTGAATTTTGTTATTTAACGGATGGTCCGTATAGTGTTTTTTTATTTGTATGTTATTTTGTCAGTGACAGCTCGTTCCCGCTTGACAGAAAATCAGTATCATATCTCGGCGGAACGAAATCAATAGCTTTGCGCTTGAAATGTTGCGAGATAATGCAAACGAATTGGACAACGGTTTTGCTGGAAAAATTATCTTTACAGACAACCAAAACTGCCGCATCTGGAGGCCGAAAAATCCGCACGTGATCGTCGAAAAGCCAACGCATCCTCATTTTTTCTTTGAAAATACTGCTGTAGACGCCATTTCGGTCAGATGTGAGCGTGATAAACGATATTTTGTGTCCGGTCAAGACATGAATGGACCTGTACGATCTTTGGTCTCAGCAGAATGGCATGCCTTGCCACACATCACTTGCCACAATCGATTTTTGTCGCACCAAGTTCGGTAATCGTGTTATCAGCCGTCTCGGCGATGTAAATTGGCCACCTTGGAACTGTGATTTGACGCCGTTAGACTTTTTTTCGCGTATGCAGATGATATCGACATTGTCGGTCTGAAACAAAGGCACGTTACCACAGTATTTTTCAGTTTAGAAAAAGAAGCTAAAGAGGTTGGTCTAGCGGTGAATGAAGATAAGACAAAGTACCTCTTGGCAACATATAAAAAGTCCAAACGTTTCGGTCACACGTCACTCTTGGAAGCTATAACTTTGAAGTAGTGAAGGACTTTGTCTACCTAGGATCCAGCATAAACACCATCAATAAGGTCAGTCTGGAGATCAAGCGAAGAATAACTCTGACCAACAGATGCTACTTTGGGCTCGGTAGGCAATTGAAAAGCAGAGACCTCTCTCGATGAACAAAAATTACGCTCTACAAGTCTTTCATCATGCCGTACCCTTAGAAGATGAAATTACAAACTGTAAGAGCTTTTTAGCGACATGCAAATAGTTATGCGATTGCGCTGTCTTGGACATGTTTTACGAATGGATGACGACGCTCTGGTGAAAAGATCCGCACCCACGGGTGGACAACAGAAGCAAGGGCGCCCTCGAACAAAATGGAAGGACCAAAAACAGGAGGACCTGTCTGCACTCGGGATGAGCAACTGGCGCAAATTCTCATTGGAGAGAGGCAATTGGAGAAGCTTTTTGGTCTCGGCACAAACCCACAAAAGGTTGTAGTGTCAAATAAGGAGAAGAAGACTTTTTTGGGAAGCCAGCCGAGGCAGCGACATGAATGAAATCGTGTACCATAAACAATGCGAATGTTTTCTCTTTCGAGTAAACTGAAAAAAAAAGATTTTTGTTAATTTTTTTAAGAACCCACTAGATACATTTATAACCCTTTACATATTTTTTTCAAGATATTGAGGACCTGGAATAAGAAAACTTAGCTTAACTCAATCGCTGCACTGATAAAGTGAGCTTAGGCTCCACAGTTCCTTTGAAAATTTAGTTGGAGCTGTCTTTTTATCACATGTCGACTACAAGCCGACAAAAATAGCAACATCCATTTATGTATGTACATATATCTCTGAAATAAACTTTCGTAAACAGACATGAAGCAATAAACGCCTATATGATGTCCTTATCTGCATACCTCTATTTTACTAGCGTAATACCTCAGGTTAAACGACATCTTTAAGTCTTTTTGAATATAACTCATAGAAAACCAATGATTGCCCACTACAGACATGTGGAACCTTTCACAGAACTAAAATTCACCTTTGCTCCCACTTTACTGAGGTACCGAATGGATCATTAACGCGTGCAATGTAAATATTTCCGTCATCATCAATATTCCCTGCATATCCTGTTTCATTCTCTAAATCCATAAGAATATCACTGGCCGGATATTTATCATTTGTATGGTACGCAACATTCACCGGTGCAATTGCGCCAGACCAACCCTCCAATCCCAACGAACCCCAAGCATTTGTAAGCGGCAATACACTGTCTTTAGATATATTCTCATCAATATTATCGCTGTGGACTGTCGCTGATGAACGTTTTTTATATAATTGCGCACGCATGTACTCAATTGTTAGATTGGGAAAAACTGGATCCACAAGATCAGTACGTTGCATCATCCACACTGAATAACCGTTTTTGACATTAGCGTCGGGTAATTCGAAAATAAAGGCAAATTTTGATTGTTTCATGACCGGCTCGTACATTTGTGGTATCATACGATTTACAAGATTCGTATTATTTGTAACGGTTTTAAAAGCATTTCGAATATCACTGAGAATTAAATCGGTGGTTGTTCGTGGATTCGATTCAAAATCACCACTCTGAGATGTACAGCTTTGAGTGAATAACACTAAAAAACTTAGGATAAACTTTTTTGGTTTCATTATCTTATACATATACATATGTATATGTATGTATGTATGCACACGTATATGCAGTACTAATGAAAATAAACCAACTTGATTCACTTTTCTACAAATCTGCGACCTTAAATTTTGTGAGCGTTTAGCTCGTTGCAGATATACCGTTAAAATGAAGTTGGTGAAAAGCAGCTATACGACCGCATTGGTACCCCAAAGCGGAATAAGTTTAAAATTTGAAAAATCTACTACTACAATATTAGGATTATGAAACAATCGGTTATGTGTGCACATACTAAATATTAGGGTGTTCGATTATTTTCTTTTTTTAACCAAACCGGGTTTCGAGTTATTCGAAAAGTTGTAATTAGAAAACCACTGGTTCCCGATTTTGAAATTAAGAAATCCGGATAAACCGGTTATACGCGCCCTTTTCCACAACCAATTCTTGAGATATTCGAAAATTTGCAATATGAAAAAAAACCGGTTCCCGATTTTGAAATCAAGAAATGCGTATAAACCGGTTATATTCGCCTTTTTCCAAAACCGCTTCTTGATATATTCGAAAAGTTGCAATTTGAAAAAAACCCGGTTCCCGTTTTTGAAATTAAGAAGATTTTGAATTTAAATAGTTTTCATACAGAGAAAATGCTTATGTTGGTATGAAGTCGCGAAAAAATTACAATTAATCTATAACAGTAAAGAAAAAGGCAAAGCAAAATAAGTTCAAATTTTTTTAGATCAAACGACTAAAAATCAGTTAAAAATTCACGTTTGGTTTTATTTCAATTCTTTTCGGATTTAAGTAGTGCTCTTGCCGCCGCAGCCGAGTGCTTAGATGTGCCTATTGCCACTCGAGATGTCCATGGTTAAGTTTCTTGTCCCAGCAACATCAAAAAAAAATAGTTTTCAAATAGCGGTCGCCCCTTGGCATACAATGGCAAACCTCCGAGTATACATCTGCCATAAAAAAGCTTAGGTGGAGTAAAGGTGTAGATCTCTCCACTTGTGTCATAACATCAGGAAGCCGAACACGGATTCAGGACAAGCTCGTGGTTAAGTAGAAAACGTTTAAGTGCCAACATTCATTTATTGGAATCAAATATGATATACTGTTTGTCGCTAAATAAATTAGGACATAATTTCAAAACTATTTAGTGAAAGAAAAAACCTAGAAAACTTCGAAAAACTTAAAAGTTTAATTGGGAGGTCAAGATTTGTGTGAAATGAAAAAAAAGCCAGTTGGTTCGATACAAAAATCCGGTCGAGAAATGGAGATTTCCAAAAAAAACACCTATAGATTTAAAAAAAGGGTAGAAACCGATTTGGAAAAACCGAGTCAATCACCCTACTAAATATATGTACATTACATATAAATACGAGTACGTACACAAACTTACTACGGTTACATAAACTTAAACAGGTAAGTAAGGCAATAGTACAAATTTGTGGTCTTGTACATAACGATCCTATATATAAGTAGGAGTGTACTTACTGACCATACACAGCAATATCAGTTATGTTAACCAGTTCAGCCCCATAGTCATAGTCATAGCACTCAATCAAATCTAATTACATAAATATATATATATGTATGTATGTGTGTGTGTATTTCAAATATCTTGCATGCAGACATTGTACGCGGAATAAAATAAATTTGTGTTGTTTGTCTAAAATTAGAAAAAAAAGATGTTTATTTCCACCATAAACCATATATGTATGTACATACATACATATGTAAATATGTACATACTACATACCCATGTACTTAGGTACGTAGATAAATGCATAGATATGTACATATGTGGAAAATAGAGAAATAATAAAAATATTTTGGCGCTTACACTTTTTCGTGTTTGGCCAAGCTCCTCCAATTTTTGTGTGCGTCCTGATGTTATTGACAAATTAACGGACATATAATTTTACGCCGCCTCCGAACTGGAAATGATTCTGTGAGAAGCTTTCTCAAAGCAGAGAACACTTGGGGTTTGCTGTTAGAAAATGTTTTCTTATTTGGATGTTGCCCAGACCAGGGACCGACCCAGGTCCTATGGAGTAGTAGTACGCACCTCTAACCACTCAGCCACAGCGATCCTACACCCTCATTTATTAGTGTATTTATGGGGTTGTCATAATAAAACAGTTCTTCAAAAAAAGAAAATAAAGAAATCATTTTAGAAAAATAAAAACAGTCTCATTGGGTAAAAAAAAATCCCTGACCTTCAAAAACAGAGGGGCTTAACATTTTTTCCTTGCAATGACCTTTTTAAAAAATGTAAATATATGTATGTTCTTGTATTATATTGCCCATGGTCGAAGGAATCGAAAAACGAATTTTATTTTTTTTTTTAGTTTGTTACATGGTGTTTTCAGGTCAAAACAAGGAAAAAATAAACAAATTACTTTTGGAAGTTCGTTTTCGAGGCAAGGTAATTTTTATGTCCAACGGAACCTTCA
>NW_016175513.1:0-5246 GCF_001687245.7 Rhagoletis zephyria
GTGTAAGTTACGACTTCACCGCAGTGGGCACTTTTGTAGAGCATTTAATGCTGAGAAAATCCCCATTTTGGACAAGGTGATACCATTAAATGCCGCTGAGCTAAAGAAATTAAAAAAAAAATCAAAGTTCCCGTGTAAATCTTCACACGCCTTGGCCGAGTACTTAAAATTAATATTAAGGGCTCAAACTTTCAGGGAATTTTTTTTTTGGGTATTTCCAACAAAATTTCACGATGGGACCGAAAAAAAAAAATAGTCGCAAAAAAAAAGCACCCTAATGTATATATCTTTAGCTGAAGTCGTCATCTAGATATGGGTGTTTGCGCCAATGAGGCACTCAGTGACAATTATTTCCACTTTCTTCGCCTCCTACACGATTTGCAAAGAAAGCATTGCCGTTAATATTTAATTAAAATTAAAAAAACTAGATATGTATGTATGTACCAGGGTTGTTGCGAATATTCGCATTCGCATTCGCAACCGCGGAGCTTCCGCATTAATTTTAACATTCGCATTCGCTTTCGCATTCGCAATAATCAATGCGGAGCTTTTGCGAATGCGAATATTTTCAAGTGGACCGATAAAACGTATATATGGCAAAAAAAATTACATATTGTAACCAATATTTTTGCCTGTGGTCGTAGGAGTATTTGTGTAACAAAACTGGTCAAATGTAAATGGTAAATGTGCGTCTGACTCGTGAGTCNATGTGTTAGTTACACCAACATGACTCCCGGCATGACTGAATGATTCAACTGTGTGTAGTCGAAGGCGAGTCAACACGTACACAAATGACTCGCGAGTCAGACGTACCGCGTATGCCACCTATTACATTTATTCGTTTGAATAATTTCAAATGGGGCTCTTTGGGGAATTTATTTTTAGCAAAAATTAAAAAAAAAAACAGTACTTCTGTTTACTTGTTGGATAATATTTTTTTCATATGGATATACATTGGATCCATGGCTAAAAACTTCGGTGGTAAAACTGTCCCTTCTTTGCTATTTAAAGTCAATGAGTAAGCACATTCAATAGGGATTTCCATTAGAAATGATCAAATGATCAAATTATTAAAAAGCTATAGGTCTGACCTTTAATTAGATAAGAATTATGTAACTATCTGTTATTCAAATGCTTATATTCTAATCCGATTCGGTTGGCGACTTTGAAAACAGAATTTTGTTCAAAAATAATAATATATTTTTCGCAGAAGAAAGTATTAAAAATGAATTACAAAAACTAAAGTCGAAAAGTGCTGATAAAGTTACAGGTTCTCCAAATTCTGAAACTGGTTTGGCTTGTAAGCGCTGTTTAAACAACGATCTCGCCATTATTCTAGATTCTAATTGTTTTTCAAAAATACTTGTCATCCGCATTCGCATTCGCATCCGCGGATGTCTAAAATTCCACATCCGCAACATCCCTAGTATGTACATATGCACATCTAAATTTGTACATGAATACATATTTTTATAAATACATATAGTGGATCGAAAAATTAGTTATCCAAGGAAGTTGCATAGTTTAAATCAATCCATTCTACTTATTTTTTTTGCTTTTTTTTGGGTCATATCGTCGTTTAAAGTGCAAAACCGCGTAACGTCGTGCTGTAAAACCGCGTAACTGAGTGTTTTTGCTCTAGAAAATAATTTATGCAACCTTGTTGATACGCGGTTTTGTACTTTAAACGACGATATATTTTTGACGTGCATAACCGAGATTCCCTTTGTGCTTTTTATGCCAGAACACATTAGGTCAAATCATTACTTTTTCTGTGCGAAGTTAATAGCAGCTAAAATATTGCATTATTTTAATGTAAAAAGATGGCAAATGTTAAAAAAAGTGTAAAGGCAGTAAATAAAATGTGAAAACATGACTTGGCTTTCGTAAAACAGACTTCTCCCTTTTTGTATGTTCAAATGATGAGTATACATATGAGTTTAAGTAGTACTCAAAAACATTGTCCAATTAGCATGGTTTTAACCCAAGTTGTTTTCTTACCATACTCAACTCCCTCCCCTTAAAATGAGCTACATAATAAAATAAGTATGGTCTCATGTACATAAATGGTTTCTTCTGGAAAGTCCTAAATTAAAAAAAGAAAAATATTTACTATATATCTCACAGATATGCCTTGAGGAGAGATTTCTAAAGCAGTTAGTCTTCATAAAACACTTTATTTTCACTTGAGGTTTCAGTCTTCCCAAATTCTCCACCGATATTATTTATATTCAGAATGCAAATGCTGCTTTGTGACACATTTACCAAAAATCGCTGGTAACTTCCTAAAAAGAATACGAATGTTTTCGAAACGAATGTTCAAAGCTCTATTTCAGTAAAAAATTTCGAAATTTCAATCGGTAAAATCTCTCAAGTTTTTGCCTTTTTGCGAATACTGCTCATCAATGGTCTTTGC
Organism: Rhagoletis zephyria; assembly: GCF_001687245.7. Lineage (NCBI taxonomy): Eukaryota > Metazoa > Arthropoda > Insecta > Diptera > Tephritidae > Rhagoletis > Rhagoletis zephyria. Next base: position 2,417 of record NW_016175513.1, read on the forward strand.
GAATCGGCGCAAGTGTCTTTGTTACGTAGCCATGGCTACGCTACAGGAGATGAAATGTAATCCAAATTGGGGATGCTATTTCTTTTTACTGTCACATACATCCATTTTTACTATTTATCACCATTAAAATTGACTATTTATCACCAAAAAATTTAGGCTAAGCTATTTTTACCGAAAGGGAGGACAAAACCGCAATTTTTGGAGATAGCTAAAAATTCGGAAATATTTTAGCTTTTGTATTTTAGCGATGCTGGTCGACACAGTTGGCTTTTTGATTTCGAAATATTTTAGCATCCCTTTCAAATTACTTTCCATAATTTTCGTCTTTCTTTGATAAATTATTTCAAAAAAGGCACGTTTTTTTTCTTCTAAGAGTTTCATGGAACTTTCGCAAATACCAGCAGCACCAAATTGTTTTTCAACATGGTTGACAACCGAAAAAGCTTTTCTTTTTTCGAACATCCAACCAACCAAACTTCAAACAACTCGCCTTTTGTAATAGCATGATAGCCCAGAAAAAACTGTTTTTATTGAAAACGGCTAAAAACGGCGGGCTAAGTAAAATAAAATAAGCTCACTACATCTTAATTTATCCATTTCCTTTTCCATTTCGTTTGCCGAAAGTTAACAAAATTGTAAAAGCTTATATAAAATCATAAATGAAGATAAATCAAAAATTTTTTGAGGTTATGCAAATAAGTCCGTTTTTTTTTTGCAAACAAATGATAAAAAGTCACTTTTTTAAATTAGGACATAGGGTCCCGTAGTTTTGTTTTTCATTTAAAATTATTCTTTAATTGTCCGAACTTTACAAAAAAATGCACTTGAAACTTACAAAATAAACCGGTTGCGCAAACAACGTGTCAATAACGTTTTGAAAGTGCAACTTTGGTTTATTGCTGTGTAACGGTATTTCTTATTTTACAAAAACAAAGTGAAGTTTCTGTTATTTTAGTGTATTCCCTACAGAATGGCATCAACNCAACTTTGGTTTATTGCTGTGTAACGGTATTTCTTATTTTACAAAAACAAAGTGAAGTTTCTGTTATTTTAGTGTATTCCCTACAGAATGGCATCAACAAATAATGTAAAACTGCCCTTTCGAAATTGGACTTTCGCACAGCCAAATGAATCAATTGACCTAATGTGCAGAAGTACAATTAAAGGTTTGCCATTGCCTGTCGACATGCGAATGCTTCTAGAAAAAAACACTAAAATTGTTTTCATTCGTGCTAACCTGACCAAGGCGGAATATTTACAAATTTTCTATTTTTTTTTACCATTCCTTCTATCTTGAACTGGAGAACATTTAATTTGTGTTTATGTTTTTTTTGAGTTTGTATTTTAAGTTGTGTGTTATGAAAACTAAATTTATTTCACCCTTAGAACCGACACATAATCAAAACGGCTATCCCGTAAACCTGTCCAGGGGGATTGTGATCCCCTGGGATATAAATTTTTTTATTTTACAAAGATTTGCAGCGCCTTATTCAGTACGTAATTAACCTTATCTGATTGACTATATGTAAGCATTTATTTACAAATATACATAAATAAACTAGCAATTTTCAAGCAAAAAACAAAACCGACTTCAATTCCCATACAAAAATTTAAGACTACCGGTTATTTTTTCATGAACCAAGTTAGTACGGGACCACCAAAGTAACTTGCATAAAAAAAAACAAAATAAAAAAAATATTCCGACGAATTGATAACCTTCTTTTTTGAAGTCGGTTAAAAAGTATAAGAGCGAAAACTTTTCTTTTCTAATTTTTCACATACAATACGTCGCCCTTCAGTCTTTGCCAAAATGTATATTGTTATTATTTTTTTTTTTGTATTTTGGGCGACAAACTTCTTACGCTTTTGGTTCGGCGCGGTTTAGATGGTGGTATTGTCACTAGTATGAATGCTTTTTAATCGTAGGAAAAAATGTTTTAATTTTGTTGTGTTCTTTATTATTTCATAATATTCACCTTTAATATTTGTTAAAATTTTTATTTACCTACATACATATGGGCATATTTCCTCTCTTATTTTTACTTCTTTCTTTCAACTTCTTGCAAATATTATAAATATAAATGTATGTATACGGGCAATTCTCACAAACTTCGAATTTTTTTGTGAAACAAGTTATTTTTCTTAAATCGTGAGCACATGTCTGAAATTTTTAGTATACGTTCCTTTAGCTGCTACAATACAATATCCTACAATTTTAGACCGATTTCGAAAATTTTCAAAATATAGCTTTTTTTGCCAAGTTCAATGATTGTACTGAATTTGGTACAGATCGATAAATCTGTAAGCGAGATATACATACGGTGAACCAAATAAGAACTGAGACGCAACATTTTAGTAATTTTTGGCTATTTTTCTTTATTTTATTTAATGTTTATTATTTTTGATGAAAGTATAGCTGATTACTTAACAAACATCATATAAATCCAAATTTCCGACTTTGTGCAAAAATTGTGAAAAATCTGCAAAGCTTGACTAAAAGTTCTAATTTCTTTATCAGCATCTTTAGACAAAATTTTGGTGTTCAGTTTTTTAGCAAAGAAAATTGCGAATTTTAAGTATCTTGGACTTGGATTTTTGGCATTTTTTTTTTTTATTGACGGTGCTCCGCATTTTTTTCATATAAAACGAATTTCCGAACATAAACTGCAAAAAATCAACGGTAAGTCCTAGCTTCTACAGCCCAAGCTATTTCATTTGACACCTCATTTTAGAAAATCAAACGTACGGTGCAGATTTGATGTCATGGACAAAAATGCCTTTGGGTATTATATAATTGTGTTTTTTTTTTTTGGGGGGGGGGGGGGGGGGG
>NW_016175513.1:5286-9964 GCF_001687245.7 Rhagoletis zephyria
GGGGGGGGGGGGGGGCTTTGCTTATCTCTCTTTCGCTCTGTAACTTTTTAATGAACAACTAAAAAAGTGGTGCACGAGGATAATAGTTCAATAGTATATTGTACAATAGAGCACACACGTATTTGGGTAAATTTTCCAATTGCAGACGATATGCTAGTAAAAAATATGCATTTTGACTTTTCTGCACGCATGGTAACCTTTTAAAGAAGTTTTTTTTAACTATCTTTTAATGAGAGCACATACGCATGCCACATCTGGATTGATTCCTTTTATACTCCAGAACACTACAACAGTTGTCCGAAAAAAGGAGTCGCGCCACTTTGTTATTTCTGAATTATATGCATATTTGGTTAGAAAATATGTACCGTGGTCCGTTTTTTTTTTACATAATCTGCACAACATATGTAGCCTGATGTTCGTTAATAAACCAGCCTTAAATTATGTGTCCGCATAAAAACTGTCGAGTAATGCGAAAGTTCGAACTACATAATTGAGAATTGCCCATATGCTTGTGTTGGCAATTTTTCGAATGCTAAGACCGCCATCAAATTATTGTTGGCCCTTAAAGAATGTTAAAAAGAGTTTGTCGGAAGTAGAGCGGCTTAATTTTGTTTGTTGTGCAAAAGTTTCTTAGGCCTGTAATGGAATTTACACGCGCTGATAACACTTCTGAACTTAATACATGCACGCGACGACGCCTATCTCCATCACACCAACACCATAAGAACTTAAGACAGTTGCCAATGCACACATACACATACACCAGTTTCTACGTTTCTACATAAATACGTTTTGCGCATTTTATTTTCTCTTACCAACCTCCAGCAACACCTCCCGGCTCGGCATTGTGTTTGTGTGTTTTGTTGTAATAAACGTTAATAATGGGTAAATGAATGAATTGCACCTTCCTTCCCGCTATAGTTTTAGTACTTATCACAACTTGTTAAAAAGTTTGCCAGCCTATCGGCGTGCTTTGAGAGGGGGGTTTGCGCTTAGCGATAATGGGCACTACGAACAGTGTTTTAACAAGTTAGTTTCTATTTTAGTTCGCTTAGTTCAAGTATAACATTTGTCCCTGATTATTATTTTCGTCCTTCAGTCTTTGTCATATTTTTTATGCCAGCGTGATTTAGTTTCTGTTTTATTTCCCAAAGCATTCCTCCAATATTCCAGTATTTGGTAATGGAAATACTAAAGTTACATCGATATTTTTAAGTCTTTTTGCTGTATATGGTTTGGTCAAAATATATGAAAAATTTAAAAAAAAAAAACATTTCCTAATGAAATTTATTAAGATGGTAAGGCAGATTGATTTAATAACTTTCCAATGATACGCCATTTTTGTAATTGAGCAAGAAATAGCGAACTTATGAAAAATTTTGTTGACCCAACTTGATCGATGGTTCTATCTTTGAAGATGCATTTTTATTTTTAACGCGATCTTATTTTCTTTTAGCTCATAGGCTACTTATTCGTGCCTTTACGCTCAATTTCTCAGGTGTAAGGTGTTAATAGGCTTAAATACTTTGTTATGATTTTTGTTCGCAAAAGTGCTACAAAGTACAGGACAACAGTACATTATTTTGCATTTTTAGACATTTAGCAGCAGTGTAATTATTTTTAATTATCACATCATAAATTACGGAGCACCTGAAAACCTATAATAGACTGTTAGCCCAAACAAGCCATTTTGCCTATGGACACGGCTAAATACTAGATACTAAATACGGCAGAAAAATATTAGAATTTGAATCGTAACAGTGAATTAGCATTATAGGTAGAAACTCATCATAATCGACACTACATACGTAGCTACTAGTTCACAAGTTGAGAAATATAGTGCATATATATGTATAAGAAAACCGACATAATTTGGTTACTGATCTTGTTTAGTTGTTTTTTTTTCTTTTTTTTTAAACAGAAAAAGTCAATTATCTAAAAGAAGCAGGTAAAAAAAATAATGTTAGAGAATTTGTATTTCAATGAGGACAGATTATTTTAATGGCTAAACTTTTACTAAATTATTAACATTTTTATTTCGGCTTTGAAATTAATTCGAACGCAACATTTTTGTGCATTAATTTTTCTAACTTGGGGTAGCTGTTTATTATTTTTACAGCTTAAAATTTATAATCCTCTAAACGAGTTTTATTGTCTAGTAAACTTCCACATAAAAGCAACGAACCCTCCATACATATTTACATACGACAGCAAAATACATACATACATACATGATAAATGGATAACATATACATACATATAATACATACATATAGTATTGTGTTCTAACGCGTATCTATGTATATTTTTCATTTTCCCCATCAAATGCGTTCCAACCGTTTCCATAAAAAGTCACCCAAATTGACTTTCGATCATATTCCAGTTGTCTATAGATTAGTTGTTGCGGACATGTTGCGCGCCTTTTTTTTTTGTTATTTTAAAAGTAATTTGAAATTTTATTGCATATGAAAACGCTTGACAAGTTATGGCCTCGTTACGTTTTACACTGCTGCTATTTGCGAAGCTAAGCTCGAATTTTCCAAAGTCAGCTGTCGTGCGTTCGCCATGTCGTATGAGTGATGTATTCTTCTTTAAACCCGTTTATATGCGTTGCATTAAATGTTTATTATACAAATAACAAAAGGATGGTTGGTATCTTCAATACGCTTGTGCGTTCTTCTGCATTGTTGTTTGTCGTTCGTTGTTATTAGCGGCAACACATGCGGCTCTCTTCTTATTGCTTACTAACACATTTGCAATTTTTCGTACAGATACATACATACATATATCTGTCTCATTGAATTGTCCTGAGCTGGTTTGCGAAAATATATCACGAGTTTGTGATTTACATGTCGAGTACAGAAAAAGAATTCCACGTAGAATTACGATGAAAAAAAAAAATAATAAAAGACATTAAAGTGAACGCGAGAAGGATGAAGCTATTAATAAGATATGCTGAATTAAATTTCGTTTAATGTGCGTTGAAGACCAAAAATTTGCTGAAAATCGCATTGTCATTTTTTACATTTACATCTACGCAATCTTCTATCAGCATCTAATTATTTCTTTTCCCTTTTATTATAATATTTTCTTATGTATTTGTATGTTTTTATATCCGCTCGAATTCCTTAGCCTTGCGGCTGTTTATTCAATTATCTAATTTCCCTTTTTCACTAACATACACAGTTGTTTGTATATATATGTACATACGTTTGTGTGTGTAAAGAGCCGTTCCAGTCATTTTTTTATTTTATTTTCTTGTTTTTGTGTTGTTTACAATTTATGTACACTAATGAAGTATAAACATTTTCTAGCGGGATAATCAAGCTTAAGGTCTTGAATAAGAAAGTTTAGTAAAATTGAGTTTTGATCGAATACTTACGAATTTTCGAGCATTAACAACTAGTTAGGTGTTCCATTAAAAGAGTTAGTTTTAGCCGAAAAGGTCTTTCTTCGCATACAAATTTTTTACCAATTAAATAATTTTAATTCTTTAGCCCTCACTTAAATTTTCCATAGAAAAAGCACTTTGCTCGTGTCACGCTTCTTCGGTTTATTTGTTGCAAAAGCCGTCGCTTGAACTTCTCTACTTTTTGGCCTTTATATTCTTTTCTTGTCCCAGATGAAGCCCTATTGTCGATTTTCTACTCGACTGAGAATCGGTTACTGAACTGGCTATTCATCCGACCAATTTAAACCAGAATTTTGGCTTTTGCATCAGCTCTGGTCACGTTTATTTATTTATTTTTTGTGAGCTGGAGAGGAATCCTGCGTGAAGAAAGGTCGTGCGTCACGAAATAGCTATGTGTCGCATGGCAACATTTTTTATTTTATTTTATGTTTTATTTTATTAAATTTCCTCCAAAATTCAAGTTGTGGTCATTTCTACAAGCTTTTCAATAGAAGAAGGTTTTTAGTTTGTATCTGTTGAATTATTTATAATGTAAGGAAAAATAAAGAATAAAACAAATGATGTATTATGGAACGAATTTCCGTCATCCCTTGTCAAATTTGGCTCGTATTTATACTCCTTGTTAACTACCTCTTTCTTTTGTTAGGTACGTCTTTTTAGTTTTGCAGTGTTTGCGGTACTCAATAGGTAGATGAATTGTTTTGGCTCGTTTTTGACGGCAGGTAGAAGTCCGTGATTTTTTCCCCCTTTGTTTTTGCAGTCGGTGTATTCCCTTCCATATCTGTCCTTAATATTTTCTTGTTGTCATTCTTCTTCTTGTACAGTAGTTTTAGAGGTTCAAACAGTACGTCCGATGCAGTATTTATTTGCTCATTTATTATTTGTCCTTTGAAGGTCTTCTGTTTATATATTTCCATATTTTCTAATATATTCAATCTTTGTCCTTTATGTTGTACACGGAGAAGTTCTGTTGTTTGTCCAATCTTCATTGGTGTGCATTTATTTTTGATCATGTGATTCGCGAAGTTCGATTCTATTGCAGCCTCTGGTTTTCGTTTTTTCTTATTATAATCCCTTATGTGTTCTCGATACCTTGTTCTTATATTTCGCCCTGTTTGTCCTATGTAACTGTGTCGGCATACACAGGTTAACTTGTAAACACCCTGTTTATCTAGCGGGTCTTCCTCGCTTATTTTCTCTTTCAATATGCAGAACGAAAAATGACACTGAAGATGGCACAACGCCGAAACCGGTTTGTCTCCAAAC
>NW_016175515.1:0-5925 GCF_001687245.7 Rhagoletis zephyria
AATATGGCTGGCAAAAGAAAGAGGTTTGAAAAGGCTTATAGGCGAAAATATTTTTGTTGAAGGTTGCCACCTGTTTGAAAATTTTAATTTGATTTAATTGATAGAATAAGTTAAATATTGCAATATGGGTATCAACATGAAGAGGTTTAGGCAAGTTTACTGCCGTAAATATGTTTAAGCAAGGTTGCCACCTGATTGAAAAATTGTATTTAATTAAGTTGATAAAATAAATGAAATATTACAATACGGGTATCAAAAAGCACAGAAACTCTTTTAAGGCATAGTGAAGCACGCCGGGTATTTGCTGGTATTTTTATAAAAATAAAAATAAATCTTTAAACCGTGAGGGTACGCAATTTTTTAACGCTGGCTGTACATTTACATTTGCTCAAGTTTCGTGCTATTAATAAAAAAAAGAAAAAAATATTTTTACATTTGTTCTTCATTTTTCATTTGCTTGTATTGGCAACTGACATTGAAGTAATCGACGACGTCTTGGCCACTTAACTTTTGCGAGTACTTACAACTCGGTGAAACTCAACAACTTAATACTGATTTTGCAGTCTTGGCATCAACTCGTCATTGCCAGCGTAAAGAAAACTCCTAGTAAAGTAAATGTAGCATCAACGAGTCAGTAATTAAATATTTAACGCACAGTTTTTCCAGCACTTTTCTTGGCCACATTTCTACCAACAAAGTTGCAATGCTCACCCCTCCAACTCATTACTCATTCACTCCTACATCAACTACTAAAGCCCTATGGTTTGTTGATTTTCAAGCTATTTTCACTGGCCGGCCAACACAACCGACCGCACGAACAGCTGGCCACACAACAGGCAAACAACACACCATCAAGTAAGCAAGCACTCAAACTCATTGCTGGCTGGCTTAACTTACAGGCCAACCGCCTGTGTGTATGTAATGTAAATTTTATGTAAAGCTTACTTTAGCTCAGCAATTAATAATGAGCACTTGACAACTTAAAGGGTTTCACGTTCGATACCACTTACGCCCACTCACTCACTGCTTCGCTTACTACTACTATGTATAGCTTTGATTGCCTTGTATGTCAAAGCGAAAAATATAAATAGGAAAATGTTGTGAGCGTAGGGCACTTGCTGGCACCGCCATTACTTTCACTTATCTGCCTTCGCTTGTTGCGTTAAGTTTTTTTTTCGAGCTTTGATGTTTTAATTTCTTTGCTTTAATTTTTTGTTTTCATTAACTCTTTTCTTTTATCTCCTGGCAAATGCTGTATAAGTAGCGCAGATAAAAAAAGGCATATAATGATGTTTGCATTATGGTAGGCATACATACATATATCTATTTGAGGGCAGGAGGTGGATTATTAATAAGCCCGAGTAAAAATGTGTGGAGTGAAATAAGTTGAGGGCGGAAAAAGTAGTACACCTTTTATTTAACTTATAGGGCTGGTTTCTCCAACTCAACTTAACTTAGTTTAGCGAATTTTTTAGACTTAGTCAAGAATAAGCTGTGTAAAAAGTAGGCTAATTTTTTGACCCAAGTCCAAAAAATTGCTAAACTAAGTTGAGTTGAGTTGGAGAAACCAGCCCATAGACTTGACTAATGTACCTAAGTTCAAGCGCATGGAGATTTGCAATAAAAATACGAGTGCCCATGTTTTCGAACGAAAAAGATATCCAGTAACTTGCCGGTAGCCTAAGTTCCACGAATCGCTCTCCATGAGAGAATTATCCAAACAACTACGAAAGCGCGCTCAGGATTGAAAGCTTGCGTAGACGACTAGAGGTCTACATTTCTAGCAAGCTCTAGTTTGAAGAGAGAATCATTAAATATATACCTATAACAAAACACATATACATATATATTTAAAGTAAAATTTTGTTAAACACAAAATGAAGGTTAACAAGTAATTTTTAAGCAAAAAACAAAAAAAAACCGACTTCAATTCTCATATAAAAATCTATGCGTGCAGTTAATTGTTTCATGATTCAATGATCGGATCTAAACTAGATTAGTATGGGACCACCTCTGAGACACTACTTTTCCGATGCAAAAAGAATTATAGAAATCGGTCGACGTGGTTATGTGGTAACATACATATAATAAAAAAAGATATTCCGAAAAGATAACCTCCTTTGTTTTTTTGAAGTCGCTTAAATAATTAACTTTTATTCATCGAGCAGCAATTGCCGAAAGTAAAAGTTCGATTGATGTTTAGGAACTGACTATTTTTTTAATATTACTTTTTTCTTTTTTAATTTAATTTAATTTTTAGAGATTAAATTTTTTCTTACTTATTAAATAAATTTTTCAAATTGTATTTTCTTTTCATTTTTAGATTTTATTGTTTCAAAACCGAAAATTCTATATATTTTTCAATTAAATTTTAGGAAACCATTTTGTTTTTAGCTTTTTTTTTATTTCATTTTTATATTACATTATTTTAAAAAGTACAATAAGTATTTTATAGTTTTTTTAACGAGTTTTTGATCGAATTTTGATCCAATTTTTTTAGCTGCATTTTATGGTCAGGAATTTTATATTTTTTATTTAAAAAATTTTTTCTTTTAAATTTAATTTTAGAAACTTAATTTTTCTTCTTCTTTTAATTTAATTTATTTTGCTAAAACTTTTATATTTTATTGTTTCAAAAAAGAAAATATTTTTTTTTAATTTCAATTTAATTTCAATTCCAATATTTTCTTTTTTTTCTGTTTTTTAATTCGATTTACTTTAGTTTAGCTTAGATTGTTTTTTAAGTGATTTTTTGATCGAATTTTTATCTATTATTTTTTTTAGCTTCATTTAATGCTGAGGAACCTACTTCTTTTATTTTTTTTCTTATTTTACACTAAATTTTACGAAAGCAATTTAAGTAAAAAATCATTTTAATACCTTTTTTTTAATTTTACCGGGAAATTGCCAGAAAATAAAGCAATCGTTTTCCATTTAAAATGCTGGTGAATCCGGATATTAATTTAATTTTGAGAAACTTATTTTATTACAAATTTTTTATTGAGCTTGAGGCCGTTTTTGTATGAAAAATTATTTTAGAAAAACAACAATAGTTTAGGTATAAGTGGTTGTTGTTTTTCTACAATAAATATTTCATATTATTTGAGATGGCCTCAAGCTAAATAGAACTTATTTTATAATTTTTTTTTTAAGTTTTTTTTCTCATATTTATTGTTCTTAAATTAAAAATATATACAAACATATATGTACATATATGTATATTTAATTTCATGAAATGTTTAGAAAACTTTTGCTAAAAGACACATAATAACTCGTAAGACGTTCTCGTTAGCAGATCTATAAATTAAACTTTCGAAAGACAGAAAAGAGCTTTTAAGACAATTGCCAGAAAATAAGGAGTTAGAATGGCCAAGCTGTAGTTTAGATGTCCCTAATGTGCCTATAAGAAAGGGAGTATAACCGCTACCAAAAGACTTTCAACTGCCTGAGCCAGAATTGCGGTTTTATACCGCAATACGCCAAAAAGTAGGCGAAAAGTCTTCAAAAACCAATTCAATAAACCAGTTGAGAATAGCAGAGTGCATTTGCTGTTCAGTGAAATGATATAACCGTACCCAAGCAGAAAATTTTTCTCTAAATATCTTTTGAATTTCGAGATTATTTTTTCGTGCTCGTTTACATTTTTGTTAATTCCTGATTCTAGATTCAAGTTTCGCTCACCTCTTCTCCTTTTTGTTTATTTTTTTTTNATTTTGCTACCGATATTATTATCGCTTTTGTTATCGATATTTTTTGCTTAGTGTGTGCTTTTGTTTTTTTACTTGGATATGCTCTTAACCATACCACGTATTCTACGTTTAAATTTAGCGGCTGTATCTCCGATACAGCCTGCAGGCCAAGACGAAGGCGCTGGACTGTTCCTTTTTTTTTTTAATATTACTTTTTTCTTTTTTAATTTAATTTAATTTTTAGAGATTCAATTTTTTTCTTACTTATTAAATAAATTTTTCAAATTGTATTTTCTTTTCATTTTTAGATTTTATTGTTTCAAACCCGAAAATACTATATATTTTTCAATTAAATTTTAGGAAACCATTTTGTTTTTAGCTTTTTTTTATTTCGTTTTTATATTACATTATTTTAAAAAGTACAATATGTATTTTATAGTTTTTTTAACGAGTTTTTGATCGAATTTTGTACCACTTTTTTTAGCTGCATTTTATGGTCAGGAATTTTATTTTTTTTATTTAAAAAATTTTTTCTTTTAAATTTAATTTTAGAAACTTAATTTTTCTTCTTCTTTTAATTTAATTTATTTTCCTAAAACTTTTATATTTTATTGTTTCAAAAAGAGAAAATATTTTTTTTTAATTTCAGTTTAATTTCAATTCCAATATTTTCTTTTTTTTCTGTTTTTTAATTCGATTTACTTTAGTTTTTAGCTTAGATTGTTTTTTAAGTGATTTTTTGATCGAATTTTTATCTATTATTTTTTTTTAGCTTCATTTAATGCTGAGGAACCTACTTCTTTTATTTTTTTTTCTTATTTTACACTCAATTTTACGAAAGCAATTTAAGTAAAAAATAATTTTAATATTTTTTTTTTTTAATTTTACAGGGAAATTGCCAGAAAATAAAGAAAACGTTCTCCATTTAAAATGCTGGCGAAACCGGATATTAATTTAATTTTTAGAAACCTATTTTATTAAAAATTTTTTACTGAGCTTGAGGCCGTTTTTATATGAAAATTATTGTAGAAAAACAACAATAGTTTAGGTATAAGTGGTTGTTGTTTTTCTACAATAAATATTTCATATTATTTGAAATGGCCTCAAGCTAAATAAAACTTATTTTATTAATTTTTTTTTAAGTTTTTTTTTATTCTCATATTTTATTGTTCCTAAATTAAAAATATATACATACATATATGTACATATATGTATATTTAATTTCATGAAATTGTTAGAAAACTTTTGCTAAAAGACACATAATAACTCGTAAGACATTCTCGTTAGCAGATCTATAAACTAAACTTTCGAAAGACAGAAAAGAGCTTTTAAGACAATTGTCAGAAACTAAGGAGTTAGAATGGCGAAGCTGTAGTTTAGATGTCCCTAATGTGCCTGAGCCAGAATTGCGGTTTTAGACCGCAATACGCCAAAAAGTAGGCGAAAAGTCTTCAAAAACCAATTCAATAAACCAGTTGAGAATAGCAGAGTGCATTTGCTGTTCAGTGAAATGATATAACCGTACCCAAGCAGAAAATTTTTCTCTAAATATCTTTTGAATTTCGAGATTATTTTTTCGTGCTCGTTTACATTTTTGTTAATTCCTGATTCTAGATTCAAGTTTCGCTCACCTCTTCTCCTTTTTGTTTATTTTTTTTTTATGCAGCCCAAGGGCATTAGAAAAATGTTTGCTATAACATTTCATTTGCGCAGAGCAATGCAACACTTACAGTATGCTGGTGGCGCATAAAAGTATGCAACACTTTCAGTAATTTTCTGCACAGTATTATTGCATTCCAGATTCATGCACATTTCTCTTAATTTTTTTCTTCGAATACTTTCATTATTACTACGCAGTGTTGGTAAATATCTGAGAAGTTGGAAAAGGCTTAAGGCTAGAGATTTGAGCTTCACTGCTTAGCTGATTGGTTGCTACTGCCAACCCTCTAGATATGCTAAGCATACTCGTACAATGGCAAGAGTAGTAGCTTTATTTGTATTTGCGATTGTGATAGCAAGACAGCGATAATTTTTGCATACTTTTTTGCGCTTATTCCAAACGCAAAATTTTTCAAGAGATGAATATAAAAAATTGCTTAAAAAAAGGAGAATAATAAATAAAATTTGCAAGAGAATAATGAAAGAAAGTGAGTTGAGTGTAAGCAGCAGCGTAGGAGGGCATGAACAAGCGAGTTAAGAAAACAAACTTGAAAAAATGTCCAACACAAAAAAAAAA
>NW_016175515.1:7472-9963 GCF_001687245.7 Rhagoletis zephyria
CGATGTCGTCGGCATACGCCAGCAATTGTACGCTCTTATAAAGTATTGTGCCTGAGCGGTTCAGTTCTGCGGCTCTTATTATCTTCTCCAACATAAGATTAAACAAACCACACGAAAGGGAGTCCCCTTGTCTGAAACCTCGTTTGGTATCAAACGGCTCGGAGGGGTCCTTCCCTATTCTGACGGAGCTGGTGGTATTGCTCAACGTCATTTTACACAGCCGTATTAGTTTCGCGGGGATACCAAATTCAGCTCCGGGGACAAGACTCCTCCCCCACCCTTATTGTCGAGTTTGGAGCCATCGCCATTCATGTTTGTAGCATATCTCATGTGGTGAGGCCTGGTTTTCCTCTCCGCACTCCTTTGTAGACTTTGAAATTATTTGAGCACTGTTGCTTTACTAAGGGTAGGCCACCATACAAGGGCTCCGTAGAGCAGAATTAGGCGAATAGTGACCGTGTAGATCCAGTGAGCTATACTAGGTGAGAAGCCCTAATTTACACCAATCGACTTTTTGCAGCTTACAGAATTCATCCACGATACTTGGCAGCCCGTTTAAATATCAGGCTGGAGCAATCGGGTTTAGGGGGTGTGAGAGCCGGTATTTTTCACCGTCTAGTAAAAAGGGCTAGCTCAGTTTTAGCTGGACTAATATCAATGCCTCATTTTTGGTGGAAGTAACTAGCGAAGAAAGAGCGGATCCCATGAAACCGCACAAAGCTTGAGGAAATTTCCACCTGTACGATAACCACAACATCATCAGCATATGAGACAAATTCATATCTATCCGCCTCAATGAACCACAAAGGTTGGTTAAGTGTCACTACCTATATGGAACTAGAGTAACCGTGATGCAAGAACCCAGCTTTGACGTCCCGTCCCTGTCTTCAATTCCTCCGGAATCAGAGGTAGCAACCATTCGAATAACATCGTAAGATTTTGGGATAATATTGGGGCAGGCAGTAGAGGCTAAGCCACCAGTCTCCTTCTTTTGCACCTCTCTTCAGCAGATTTGGTTGCTCCTTCGTCACAAAAGATGCCGCTGGTTTTCGTGGATGTGACCTCCGTGCATTGTTGTTCTTTGGGATATACAGTTGCAACCAATCACATGGAAAATTTCTGCTGCCTGGTTTCGTGGCCATTCCTTCCATTTCAAGAAAAGGGAAGCCAGAACTAAGTCATCGCTTGCTCGTCATTGACCGATAACTGATACCTGCTTCCCGACTTATGCTAATTGTAAGCGGACTCTGAAAAAGAGTGAAGAGGTAAAACGGTGCGCTCCCTCGCCTTAGCCGTGGAGACTTGCGTGGGCCCCACACAGTCCAGCAATTTGTGAGCAGCCTTGGCATGCCACTTAGCGACAATTTTTTCTTCGTATTCTTGGAGGAATATGCTTCTTTTTCCAGCTTTGTGAGTAAAATTTTCTTACAGTCATATATTTTTAATGGAATTCGGCGGAGATATTTATGGTAGTTGCAGCTAGGGCTCCCCAGTCGTTATGGCGATAAGAAGACAATTTGGTATCTGAAAACGTGTACGCAAAATTTGTGACTCTAAAATTTTTTAAGCGAATTGCTAATAGAGTCTAAGAATAAGCAGCGTCGAATTCGATACAGGCATCATATTTCTGATGTTGGTTGTTTAATAATGCAGCTGTTAAGTTTTTGAGTGGCACAAAAAGGCAGATGGATAATTAAAAGATCTAGGATTAGTCCTAAAATCCCCAAAAATCCTAGAAAAGCTGTTTGAGGTATGTGCAGATCCTTTTGTAAAATTAAGCTTATACTTTTCGCTCGTCGCCTCGGTGCGGTCCCGCGCTCAAGGAGCACGTGCCATAGTGTCTCTTTAGTTAAGTCGCAAAGGGGACAGGGATAATTTGACCAGATTTGCAACTTACGCAGATGTCCTGCTCTTAGCCTGCATTGTTCCGTGAGAATGTATGTAATGATATTTAATTTATATTGAGAGAGGCTTAATAAAATGTTGTATCTTTTCAAGTTATACGTCCTCAATAGGCTTTTAGCTTGGTGAAGTCGTATTGTATTCCAATTGTTTCTTTCCTGAGCTCTACCCGAATCTTGTTTGGCGTTACTGCGGGGAACAGTTCACGGCACACGGTACATATGGGAGATGTTGTCGCCGCTTTCCTCGCAAAATCTTCCGCTACCTCCTTTCCCTGTATGCCCATGTGACCTGGTACACCAATTAGATAGCTGTTTTTTATTTGTATTCAGCACAGACGTTTAGGCTTTTAATGCACTCAAGAACTAAACATGAGTTAAGCTCAAAAGTCTAGAGAGCGTTGAGTGTATAAGGATTAGGATTCCTTTTTACTTACTTTTGAGCGCAGCTGCTATTCACGCACAAAGGTTTTGTTGTTGAAAATACAGCTGCACTAAATGCCAGTGACGTTGGATTGAGTGCTGTATGAATTAAATTTCTATACAAATTTTATATAACTAAAGCCAAAGAAAATCTGCCCTGCAAGAAT
>NW_016175516.1:0-9007 GCF_001687245.7 Rhagoletis zephyria
TTTTTTTTTTTTAAACTGCATTAATATAACCACACATGTATGTATGTATGAACATACATACATATGTACATGCGTACTATTTGTTTGGGGGAAAAATGCTTCGAATTTGCAACGCTTAAATTTACGTTTATCAATTGGAAAGGAAAAACAATTTCAAAATGAGGAAATTCTCGTATAAATTTGATTAACAAGGAAATTGAGTTTTTTGTGAGTGAGCTCTAAGAGCGCGCCATAATAAGCACTGAGCATATGTTAAATACATATCGTTGTTTAAAGCACAAAAACGCGTATCGTCGTTCTAGAAAACATCGTAACTGACATTTGTGCCAAAAAAGATATTTGCTCACCGGAAGCTCCTGACGTCAAGTGAGAATGACCATATGCATATATAAAACTGCAATGTACATTTAAGTAAAGATTTTACTTTAAACATCTCTACGGGTGGGCAAGGCGCTGCACATCATCGATAAAGAAAGTTAAGATAAAAACATAGCCCATGGTCAGAGTTAAAGTTTTTGTTATATTTTACATCACAATTGGCCACTTCAGAGGCATGCGCGTCAAAGCTTTTGAAAGCTCTCTCTCAGGCGCACAATAAAAGCTTTCGCTGACTAACGCCGTTTTATATTAGAACAGCGATGGGCAGAGAACTATTACTCTGAGCGCGCCAATACAACATATTCCAGGGCAGAAGCTTTTTAACGCTTTTTCAGATCGTCACTGTTTTCTATATATTTTATATGGTTCCACGCAGAATAAAAGCTCAGTCCCCGGTTTGAAACATCCCCGATCGCTCCCTTCTCGTCGAGTGCTCGTAAATTAAAGAAAAAAAATATAAAAAAATACAAATATTGAAATTGTTGTCCCTTAATTGCTTCTTCTTTTCAGCAGTTTTGTGATTAGTATAGGTTAGGCAGGTTGGCAGCCTCACAAAGAGCTCATTTAGACATTTATCGTGGTGTTCATTGGGTAAATCGTGAAAAGCGCTGGGTGCTAATAATAAAGTTCTGCATAAAGCTCACATCGACTCCAGAGAGCCTCTGGGAGAATTGGTGAAATACGAGCCGACGTGTTAGCGAAAGCCGGGCAGCTGAGAAAGATATACTGCGATGAATTGACGTCACAGTTGTGACGACAGGTAGCCGTGACGATACTTAGTCGCACCGCATGAGTTCAGAAACTCCTTTTATCGGCCGCGGTCGATCACCAACCTGAAAGGCTTTGCAACTTTGCTTGGCAGGGTATATTCCCAGCGCCCACTGAGTCATCTGTAAGCCCATTTGTCCAGCAGTAGTCTCCCTATCTGCGGAGATTATCTCAACGGTAGTTTGTCTGGTTCATTCATAAGCCCTAGAGTTTTCTGGAAATTCAATGTTTCTTAGGATTTCCGAGTGCTCGAATACCGGGTTGAAGAAAATGGCGGAGCAAACTGTAGCAACAATACACGCAATGTCAACAGGAGCGACGCAACGCTGAGCATAGCGTCAGGCGCTAGAGTTGGAGTGGTCTGGAGCGCTAAGTGGATTCGAACGGGCATAGCGTCAGGCGCTAGAATAGGAGTGGTCTGGATCGCTCTAGCCGCGCTCAAGATTCTTAACTAGAGAGTCGAGTTTTCTCGAGCAATCAGCATGCCTACTGCAAACACAGATCGACAGAATCAGCTTTACACTCAAAATCAGTTGTAGCAAGTTTTGAGGTGGAGTCCTCTCACTACTTGTTTGCTCTTTGTCGTCAACTCTCCGCTGGAAACTTTGGAGATGAGCGGTTGATGGGTGGATGATCACTAATAGTTTAAGGAAAGTAGACACCCTGATTGACCCTAGACATACCTGAATTTGGATGAAAACTGGCCGAAAAGCCACTGTCATCGTCGATAGCCAAGCCGCTTTGAAGGCAAAAGGATCCAAAGTAAGCACATTCTATACTCATGGAAATGCCGTACTGCGCCGTACTGCGGCCATCTTAACGTAACTCTTTTACCGTTTCATATAGAGCAATAATTTAAAAAATTGTCAACTGATCAGATCATAATGCCGGCTACATATGACGCAACCGTTGAGGCGACCAAGGCAAGTTTCATATGAGCATTTCAAAATTGTTTGCCTTCTCAGTGAACCTTTAAAAATTTTCACATATGGCCTGCTGTAATACTCACATCGCTACAGCGTACACATTTTTGTATAAATATGTACATACACATATGTATGTATGGATATAAATTACGCTATTTTAACCTCATTCTTATTCTTTATTAATTTCTTCACCGAATAACGCGCGACGATTTACTGCTTTTTGACAAAACTTTCACGTACAAGCTCAACTCAATCCGTTGAAAAACTGGGTTTTGGTCAGTGGTCTTGGTTTGGATATGAATGCATATTCAAATGTACGTTCATATGAATCTACATACATATGTATGAATGTGCGCCAACTGATTTAACTATTTGAGCACGTCTCATGTTCATAACTATTAAATCATTCTAATGATGACTTCGTGGAAAAGATTCTTAAATCATTCAACATATTTGTTCATGTCTCTTTATGCAAACATACATACTTACATATAGGTACGTTTGGTATTAATTAACTGTAGTAAGAAACTGTAAAGAATGTCCATCAGCATACAAGCACGTATGTAGGTTTGTACGTAGTCACAAAGGAATGAATGCGATCTACAAAAGATATCGTCAGCGCTACTGCAGAGGTTCTATGTCGATTCTTACTTGTTGTAGTTTAACGAATCAGTCCCGGGCAAAACATATTCCGCGTAATATGAATTAAAGGCTCTCTCTGATCGTGTCTGATTAAAATTCTGTTGTAAATTTCTCTACGTTATAAACCTTCTCTTATTGGTTTTCTAAATGTAATATTCAATTAAAGCTATCTTCAACTAAAATTTTACGAATTGTTCAACCAAATTACGTCTACAAACTTATTTTTAAATCGAAAATTTTCC
The DNA here is from genome assembly GCF_001687245.7 of Rhagoletis zephyria. NCBI lineage: Eukaryota > Metazoa > Arthropoda > Insecta > Diptera > Tephritidae > Rhagoletis > Rhagoletis zephyria. The sequence goes on from NW_016175516.1 coordinate 2,957, forward strand.
GAAAAAATTATCTCTCCGATTCGAGTATAGTGAACGCTACGCTAAATTTCCATCGCTAAATTCCCTAAATGCAAAGCCGTGGGGCCTAAAAGTATGCAACATGGAAAAGTAACAGATGCAAAATGTAATGAGCCAAATCTGGCTGTATGAGGTACATGTAACTAGATGTTGCATGTTGTTAGGCGCGCCTGCTATTCTTTTGGAGATTTTTAGCGATCAAAATTAGCGATAGCGAGTGCTGGGATCCGGCTGCAGGAGCGCCTTATAACCTGCAACTTCTAGTTCCGTGCCCCTCATACTGACATGTTGTATACTTTTAGGCCCTCCTGATTTCCATTTAGAGAATTTTGGCGACGAGAATTTACAGCCCTATTCCCACATCATTGACAAAACTCATCGTATGACTATTGTCATACCTAAAACCAGGAAACACAATAATTAGTAAAGGGAATATTCATTCGCTGAGGTTTGTCATTGGCGTGGGAATAGGGCTGTTTGAGTAGCCATTGTCAGAATATCACTGCTGTTGTGTTTTTGTCTTGTAGTAGGTTGTCCGATTTCATTTACTTTCTCTTATATACTTTCTCTTATATACACAAGTTGAACTAAAAGTTTGGTTGCTGCTTTTTAAATTTCGAAACGGACCGAAACCCTTGCACCATTTAAAATAACACTTAATAATAATAATAATAGATTGGCACTTATGCATAAGTTGGTGTTTGACCGAGCTTCTCCTCCGAGAGAAGCTGTTTTTCATGGCAGAAATACACTCGGAGGATTGCCGTTGCCTGTCGAGGGGCGACCGCTATTAGAAAAAACCTTTTTGGTTTTTTAATTTTTTGATGTTGGGTTGAACCGGGCTTGGGTTCCCAGGCCCTGCGGAATAGTAGCGCGCGCTGCTAACCACTACACCACAGCGGCCGCTACTTACTCCAGTAAAAAACTGAAAGAAATAAACGCATACCAACATTTCCAATATGTATAATTACGGTGACCATTCGTACCAATTTTGGCGGGACAGTTCGGATTCGATGAGTTAGAAACGTCCCGATTTTTGGCCACAGAAATCGGGTCATCATATGTATAATACATATAACGGCACTATTTGATAATGGAAGATGAGTAAAAACCACTACTTTTTAGGTAAAAAAAAACATTGAAATTTTCTCTATATATCGAGCCCTAACCGCCAAAATAATGTAAGCGACACTTTTTTCAAAATTTTCGTTTTGATGCAGAAATATTCCTAGAGCATCTAAATCATCAAAAAGAAAATAACAAAAAATGTCGCTTACGTTAATTTGGCGGTTAGGGCTCGATATAATAAAAAATACTGCCCCGCCCCCCTAAATTTCATTCTGGCTATGCCGATGCTTTTATACTACGTATGTATTTAGTAATGTGAAAATATGTAAATACTATCATGCTATATATAGCAACATTCAAAATATTTATGTACAACATAAGTACCTAAATAGCTTCGTACTTAGTACTTAGCAAATACAATTTTGCCTATCACTGATACATACATATGTAGTTCAAATACACGTGTGTATGTCGCCAGAGGATGTCATAGAGCGGCCAACCAAGCCTTGGGTAAGCTCTTCTTTAATGTTACATAGTGTAATTATTGCATCAATTTATAATTAACGGACAATTCGCAAGCAAAATCAATGAAGCATGTAATTGAGTAATATTCCGTGCATGCTTATAATCATGCACACCTACATACATACATAAATACATACCTCCATTGCATACGTACACACATACATACATTTATACAAATCCCTTCTTTATGATACTTATTGTATGCATAACTTTGAAGTCACGCAATAATGGTGCAAACAATTTATGTATTTATGTATGTAAAACACCAAATGTTAAAGTTTTCAGTGCAGTGCTAATTCATGCATTCCATTTGATGCCAATCGCTAGAGTAATTATAGAAACACAATAACAACAAAGCATTCCTTAGCAAAATAACAAGTCAATGAAATAGCAAAAGCCATCATAGATAAGCTAAACAATTAAGAAAATGCCAAGAAGTACATATATACATATATGGGGCGTTCCATACCAAAATGGCCGGGGTTATTTGAAAACATTATGGGGTGCACTCTACAATAATTGGAGTTAGGCATTTTTTTTTTTACACCGAAGTTGAGTAAAATGAGTGGATTACAAATTTAAAAATTTTTTTGTTTATTTTTTTGAGTAAGCGGTTTTGTAGCCCTGTAAATTTTAGTATAATAAAGTAGAAGTTTTAAACGATTGCAATAGTGGCGTTATTTTTTTTTTAATTTTCAATGAAAACTTTTAAATTCGTAATGTACTCATTTTACTCAACTTTGGTGTAAAAAGCATTCATAACTCAAATTATTGTTCAGTGCACCCCATAATACTATTCTTAAATATTGCGCAATACTCAGAGCTACCATTGTGATTTTTTTCATTTTTTTTTTTGAGATGGCATATTTTCAAAAATTATTTGGTTTTATCGAAAAATTTGAATGTAAAAAATTTTTCAAGAAATTTTTCAAGAATTTTTTTTTTTAATATTGCTTTTCATAGAGAATTTGGATGTGTGTTATTTTTTCAAAATTTTTCCTCACTCTGTTCTCGAGATATTTAGAAAACTATTTAATCGATTTGTTTTGGTTTTTGTGCTGTAAAGTTTTTAAAAATGTATTAATCAAGCTCAAATTTCATATTTATTTATTATTTATGTTTATCCATTAACCCTAAAAATTTGAAACAAATCAAACACATGAAGTGTGCACCCCGTCCATTTTGGTATGGAACGCCCCATATATGTATGTACAAATGTACGTACATACATACATATGTACTTTGTTATGAGCCCATGAAATATGGAATAGTAAAATTTACTAGCTCTAGAAAATCCACAGTTGCGCCCGTTAATGTACATAACAGGCAATTGTGCAACACTCAATCGATACAATGCCTTTTCAAGTGGCTACCGCATTGAATAAAAGTAAGAAAGAATACTAACATATACACACACACACACACATATACACACATTAATGCAGCCCCGCAGTTGTTCAGCGTAGCGCGCAGCAATGCATCGCGATAGGTACAATAACTTTCCATCTCCATTCTTCTGCGCCCCCTCCACCCCTCCTCCCGGCACACATTCACTCACTCCTTTCTTGCGCGGATATGATTTTGCGTTGGATGATCACAATCAGCAGGACAGTGAAGTAAGCAATAGCTGAATAGGGCGGAGTGGCGGCGGCGAGGGAACGCCAGCCAACAACTGCTTTTATTTATGAGCAAAGTTTCTGTAAACAACAAATTGCTGGTGCACATTTTATTTTATTTTTATTTTCTCAATGTTGCTACTGCCACAGCCGACATAGCCGCCATAGCCGTTACAGTTGTTTCTGGCGTCTCAATTGTTGCTACATGCATATTCTTATTGCTATTGCTATTGTTGTTGTTTTTGTCGCTATTGCTTTTTAGTTGCTTCTGCCGCTGATTAACGATCATCGATAAAGTACAAAATTGTCATGTTACGAGGGTGAATTTTTACAAATTGCTATTAAAACAGAGCCAATTCTGGTGGTGATACAATGTGAGAGGACTTTAAGAAACACCAGTGGACAAGAGGAATGCAAAGCGAAGGAGCTGGACTGATTGTGGCTGAAATACATATACGAAGTGGAGAAGCATTGTGTGGCTTGGTTGTGTACGCTTGAGAAAAGTTGCCGAGCAGAAGCGGAACAGACAAAAAATGGCTTTGGTGAGAGTAGCTACATAAGTTTTAAGGCGAAGTTTGCTGAGATGAAAGGGTGGCAAGTACGAACGTTGTACATATGAAGGTATGCATGAAAGTGGAGTGAGACGCAGCAAATCTTGTGGCATTGTTCAAGTAACTGTTGATCTTAATCTGCTTTAATTTGGGATCGTTGCAGATCAATCTTTTTTTTTTTTGGGGGGTACTCAATTGTTACTGGTCAGGTCGATTTTTTGCTTTCTTTATTTATTGTTCATTGTTGTGACAAATTGCTGTGCAGAAAATTGGGTCAATTAATAGCGAATTAAATTCAAATCAAAAATATCATCAATCATCAAATTAAGTGATTCAACTGGAAGGAGTCGATACAGCTACAAGCAGTGAGATAAATACTACATACACACATACATATGTATGTACATCGTGGAAAGCTCACAGCTATTTCAAATTTCAGAGTTGGTAGATATAAGAAACAGTGACTCTAAGCCAGACTTGGGGAAAAAAGGACGCGAATAAGTTCTGGTTCTGATGAGTTGGATCTGGAATATGCCTTCAAGTGGGTTCTTCAAAGCAAATACAAAAATGGCAAAATAGCCAGGGTTGAGATTTTAAGGCACTAAAAACTTGAAAATAAGCCAAATGATCTTTGAAAAAAGGCACAAAAAATGCCTTTATGTACAATGTGCATGATCAATTAAATATGTATATAAAAAAATACATACAGTGGTCAAAAAATTATAGCCGAACCACTTTTTGTCCAGTTTTAACATGTTATTTTTGTTGTTATTTAATTTTGGTTATTTTTTTTTATAAAAATATAGTTCATTCTTTAATAAAACCCGTGTAAACCCAAGTTTCTAACATTGTGCTTTTTTAAAAATTCTAAAAAATCAACCGTTAGCCATTTGAAACTTGTACTTTATTCTACTAGAATTCAATGGTCTACGAAACTGCATACCCAGAATCTTTCTAGGAACTTAAATTAAAAAAAAATTTAATTCACGAAAATTTGTTATTTATGGCCTTATTACAATTATATTCAACAATTTAATTGAGCTTGAGGCCGTTTTTTAATGAAAATTGTTGTGAAAAAACCCAAAATTTACATTTTTGGTAGAAGTTATAGCTATTAAGGAGATCACCACATCTCCTAATCAGACTTCTTCAACTGTTGCAACAACAGTTTACGTGGCGAAATTAGCTCAGTGCGTAGACTGCTGGCTATGGCTGGGGTCGTTGGATCGTATCCCATTTTCACAAAAATTTTCATTAAAAAACGGTTTCAAGCTCAATAAAATTGTTGAATATAATTGTAGTAAGGCCATAAATAACAAAAATAAAGGAAATTTATTGATTTTTTTTTTTAATTTTGCACAAAGTTTTAAGGCAGTGCCACTCGATTGGTACATTTGTACAGATTTGTACATTTTTATATTGGGCTATAGTTACAATATAAAAAAAAAAGTGGGACGAAAATTTTTTTTGCAGTCACAATATTGGTAGTAATGGTTTTTGTATTTTAACAAAAAAAAACCTCGAAGTGAAAACACCTAGGACTTACCGTTGATGTTTGCCTTTCTTTTGCTGACGGTGTCTCTTCCATACAATGATGATTTTTTATTTAATTTTTTTCAACCGAAAAATTTCAAAGTCCGAAAGTAAGTCTTAGCCACTTGCACTTTATATTAATAAAATTTAATGGACCACGAAGCAGTATCTCAAAATAAACCTAAGAAATCCATCCAACAAGCTTTAAATTTTTACGAAAGTAAAACATATCGAGTCCTAACCGCCAAAATAACGTAAACACATTTTTTTTTTAATTTTTTTTTTATGCAGAAAACAGAAAAACAAAAAAAAAAAAAAACTAAATTAAATGACAAAAAGTAAATTGTTAAAACTTATCAATATGTGGCGCGTTTATAATTTTGACATGGATTTTGGAGGGTAAATATAATAAATTAATTACAAATGTTATAAACTAAAATATTATATCCATTAGTTGTAGCAAAAGGTGAGCAGGCTAGAAACTTATTTCCGACTTATAGTTTCTTCTACATTTTCTCTTACGAGTTATCTATACAAACAGAAAATACTATGCTATTCGTCGAAAAACTGTTGTCCGAACAATTTGACCCACCCTAATGTAGTATGTACATATTTACTATAGTATTGAACATCGGCGTAGCCAGGATGAAATTTAGGGGGGGGAGGCTCGACCCTATTAAGCTGGCATTTCAGGGTACTATTTTATATATATATAAGGAAAATTTGAAAGTTAGGGGGGG
>NW_016175516.1:9031-9961 GCF_001687245.7 Rhagoletis zephyria
AATCAAACTTTTTTGAAACCTTAAAATACTTTTTCCTTTGATGATTGACCATCACACCAACTACGAATTTGTAATTTGCATTTATATTTAAGAAAAAAAACAAGAAGCTAATTTATACGCTGGGAAAGTTTAAAATCAACAACATCGAGATAGCGCTGATTGTTAACAATATTTATTTGTTTAATGGAGCACTTGAACTTCCGTTTGGTTGTCCACAAGAGGCAAGTAGTCCAGCAGACGCTAAGCCGGCCAAATTGTGACCAATTGTGCGATGTTGAATATCAGTTGTTTGGCAGTTGAGTGTGCAATGGACCACTGGCCACTTACAATCAAATTCCTTCACAGCTTTTGTGTGAATCAGTGACACGTTGTCAAGCGAATGGTGTGCTTGTTGTTGCTGTTTGTATACGTACTTCTCCTTCGGTTTGCATTGCATGGCCCAGAATCCGACAACCATTAGCCAGCATCAATTCATTTATTTGGAGTGTATACACTTAAGTTTGTTTTCCTTTTTATTTATTCATTCCATTTAACTTTTTATTTTCATTTCTTGTTTTTCTTTTTTTTGTTCTCATTGTAGACAGAAAATACTCGATTGGCTCGTCGGGTAATTTTTATACTTTTTTTTTAATTTTTTTTTTTGTTTATGCTGGCAGCACAAAATTTCTACGAGTGCAATTGTTGATTGTCATTTTACTTTGCAACAACAATAGCAAACAATGAAGACAGCTAATAGCAGTAGCTGGTAGCTGTGACAGCCGTGGCAGGCGTACACAAACGTCCTTCTTCAACAAAAGCGTAAAGCGAAATTGCATAAGCAAACATGCCACATGCGCCTGCAACAACCAACTCACCTCACCCGACTGCAGCAGCAGCTGAAAAGCTTGCAGTTTCCAGCATTCTCGATGATCAGCATATGAATTGAACTGG
>NW_016175517.1:0-9960 GCF_001687245.7 Rhagoletis zephyria
CTACTTCATTTTATTCCTTTGATTGTACAGGTTAAATAAAAGCTTGTTTTTAAAAAATATTTTTTTTACATTATTTTATTTTATAATTTTTATTCCATTTATAAAAGCGTTGTATATTAAAAAGTTTTATTTTATTTTATGTACAAAATTTTGCAATAGATATTAAAATAATTCAACTTGCAATGAATGAGAACAGAAGACTTGGCAAGCAAAATGTTTGCTTTTGTTTTGTATAAACATACATATGTACATATAACAGCAGTTAATTTTATTTAAAGAAATGGCGTGTCGTCCATTTCCGCTGTAGCATGGCATATATTTAGGCGCAATATTTAACTTCTTCTGGCGGGGCGACATCTGGAGTCTAGAATTTGCTACAAATAGCTTTGCTACACTACCGCCGCGGCGCGCCGGCAGCTTTAACAATTTTATAGTGGTTTTACGTTCTTTGGCAAATTACGCTCTGTTAGCCATAAATCTTACTATTTTTTGACCGCCTTTGAATCAAGACCCCTGGAACATATGGGGAATTCATTTATATTTTAAATTGCATTGTCATCGTGATTGGAACTATGCTGAAAATTTCAAGTCTCTAACTTGTCGGGAAGTCAGTTTAAAATCGATTGGAAATTTCCGCGATTTGCGCGGGATGACCAAGTTGAATAAAAGCTTATAAAAAAGGCTTTGGGATCATTTATTGATTGCTACGAAATTTCTCCGATTTTGAAATTTCTTCGCAGAAAACGTTTTGATGACCAAACTAACTAACAAAAAAATTTGTCCATACAAATACGGCGCACACCAATATACATACATATGTGTAGACACAATCTAAATATGTATGTACCAGCTCTCTGAGCTCATGCAACTTGCATGCTTACATACATACATAGACGTGCATGCAAGCATGTACAATGTATCGTTCACATGTTGCACTAATGTCGTGCGTACTTTACTAGATCGTGTGCTCCATTAAGTTGGGTTATAAAAAGATATTCATGCACATGTACATATACTTTTAAACATACATACATGCACATGGCATTGATTGAGCTAAATACAAGTGGCAAAAAAAAATTATATAAAATGTTGGAAAAATGGTTAGGTTATGTGTGCGATATGTGGCATGATACGGAAATAGCAAGGAAATGTCACAGATATGTTGCATATATATATATGTACATACATAGTTGTTGCTTTGGTGTAACAAGCACNGTAGAAGAAAAAAAAAACAATCTCTTGTATGACAAAAGTTTGTTGGCGAGCGTGTTACAAACTGACCTAAAGGCACTTTAAAAAGAAACCGATTTTCCAGCATACGAATATTTTGACTTGCTCCCAAGCGTACTAAATGTTCAAGTGTTGTCTTCATTGCAAATTGGATTACACGGTTAAAGCAAGCCAATTGAATTACAAACACCTTTTTTTATATTTAAAAAAGTTTTTGAGTATACGTGTGTGTATGTATGTGTGTGTGTTTTTTTTTTTTGTTTAGCTCAATATGTAATTTGAAAGAGCTTCAAATTTGATTGCATTCATTTGATTGGTAATTTTTAGAACTTTCGTCAGGCGTTTGAATGTGTACTTTACTAAATATTTTGGTATACAAATATGTTTAGGAAAGTTGCAGGTAAATACATGTTATTCGAATGCTTTTTCAATACACTCGACATGCAAGTAAAAATAAATATTTGCCGCTCTAACATAGTGCTTGGCCAAGCTTCTTCGCCAATTTATGAGGTTCCTCTTTATGTCTTCCGCTAACAAGAGGGAACTTCATTTTATGCCGGCTTTGTATGATAAATGACTTTTGGGGAGCAGATTTTTCATGGCAGCGATACATAAGCTGTGTGAAGTTGGCAACCTATAATGCGAATTTTCGAACAAAAACTACTAGGTTCCCACCCTGAATACAAAAGTTATAACAAAAACAATTTTTTTGGAATTAAAAATTAAATTTTAAGAATAAAAATATTTTTACGCACTCATTCGATTGCCCAAGGCTAGCACAACCTTTTTTTTCGTTAGGCCACCCTTAGCTCAAAAGTTGAAACAAAAACATTTTTTTTTTCATACTAAAAATTTAAATTTGTGAATTCCAATACTTTTATGCTCTCATTCGATTGCCTAAAGTTAGCCCAACCTTAGTTCAAAAGTTATAAAGAAAAAAATTTGTTTCATACTTAAAATTTTAATTTGTGAATTTCAATATTTTTACGCTGTCATGTAAGTGCAGGATAGCCCAACTTTTTTTTCGATAGGCCATCCATGGTTCATAAGTTATAACAAAAACAAAGTTGTTGACTGGAATCGTTTTGCATGACACAGTATAATATTAGTACATATTATTTATTTCGAATTTTTCAAAAAGATTTTCTTTTGTATTTTTTAAATTTTCTTTAGTGCCCCTTGAAGTAGTTAGCTAACTTTTGTGCTGCGCCCACTTTCTATTTAATTTTTACATTTATAATAATTTGGCTTTTTGTACTTATACATACATACATACATACTTATGTGCTTAATATATGTATGTATGTATAATTATGTATAAATTAATTACCTAAAATATTGATTTTGCATTCTTTGTGAAAACTTTCCATTCGCATCACAATGGCTTTGCTTGGCTGCCCACTCAATTTAAATTGTATTTTTACATACTATTTATGCTATGAGAACCGCTGAGCATTTATTTATACTAGTGTTCGCCCAGCGGTTGAAATTCAACCGATAAAATTAAGGATAGTTTATGTAAGTTGAATGAGCTAAAATAACATTAGTTGGAATGGGTTAAGTGGAGGGGAGTTTAGCTTAGTACTTGGTATAACATAACATAACCATAACATAAGAATAAATAACATAACATATGAAGCATAACACACCACAATATAACATCGCACACTCTTCAGTTGTATTTCCTTTTTATCCCTTTTTTCACCTCTATCTAAATCTTATTTATTTTGGTTCATTTTATGCCAAATGATGTTGCCTTTGATGCCACATCAAGTGATATCATGTTATGTGGTGAAATTGGGTGTGGTGAGCTGCGGTGTGGTGGAATTGGGTGTAGGAGTCACGGTGTGGTGGATTCAGGTGTGGTGAGTTAAGTTATGGTGAGAAAGTTGAGGTGTGGTGAATTAAGGTGTGGTGAATTTTGGTGTGGTGAGTTGAGGTGAGTTAAGGTGTGGTGAGAAAGTTGAGGTGTGGTGAATTAAGGGTGGTGGATTTAGGTGTGGTGGATTTAGGTGCGGGGATTAAGGTGTGGCGAGTTGAGGTGTGGTGAATTTAGGTGTGGGGAGTTAAAGTGTGGTGAATTAATGTGTGGTGAGCTCAGGTGGAGTAAGTTTTTAAGTTAAGATGAGTTAAAGTTAAGGGGTTATGATTTTTATCCTTATCTTCATCTTCATCATCATCTTCATCTTCATCTTCATCTTCATCTTCATCTTCATCTTCATCTTCATCTTCATCTTCATCTTCATCTTCATCTTCATCTTCATCTTCATCTTCATCTTCATCTTCATCTTCATTTTCATCTTCATCTTCATCTTCATCTTCATCTTCATCTTCATCTTCATCTTCATCTTCATATCCACCTTCGTTTGTATTTAGGTTTCTTTACTTTTATTCTAATATTTGCCTTTATCCCTTTCTTCTTCTACATATTCAACTTTACCTTCTTCCTTGCATGAATCTTAATCTTCGTAAATCTGATTTCTAAACTGCTGCTTAGCAGATTTCTTTAATTCAGTATCAATATTAAAGCAATGTCATTGATGCCACATAAAGTGATATCATGTCATGTGGGGAAATTGGGTGTGGTGGTTTGCGATGTGGTGGAATTGGGTGTGGGAGTTACGGCGCTGTGAATTCAGGTGTGGTGGGCTTAAGAGGTGCGGTGAGTTTAGGTGTGGTGAATTTATCTGTGGTGAGTTTAGGTGTGGTGAATTTAGGTGTGGGGAGTTAAGATGTGGTGAGTTGAGGTGTGGTGAGTTAAGGTGTGGTGAAAAAGTTGAGGTGTGGTGAATTACGGTGTGGTGGTTTTAGGTGTGGGGGCTTAACGTGTGGTGAGTTGAGGTGTGGTGAATTTAGGTGTGTGGAGTTAAGGTGTGGCGAGTTGAGGTGTGGTGAGTTAAGGTGTGGTGAGAGAGTTGAAGTGTGGTGAATTACGGTGTGGGGGTTAAGTTGTGGTGTGTCTTCATCTTCATCTTCGTCTTCATCTTCATCTTCATCTTCATCTTCATCTTCATCTTCATCTTCATCTTCATCTTCATCTTCATCTTCATCTTCATCTTCATCTTCATCTTAATCTTCATCTTCATCTTCATCTTCATCTTCATCTTCACCTTCGTCGTCTTGGTCTTCATCTTTATCTTTTCCTTTATCCTGATCTAAATATGTCCATTCTTTTCTTCATTTACATATTCACCCCCACCATTGTTATTAGGTTAGGTATTTAAATTTTCCTTCCTCTTTGTCTTTATATCTAGGTTTCTTTACTTTTATTTTAATTTCTGTATTTATCACTTTCGTCTTCTCCATACTCAACTTTACCTTCTTCCTTGTTTGAGTCTAATCTATTCATGTACATACATACATACATTTTATTCCTGAACTGCTGCTTAGCACGTTTCTTTAATTCGCTATCAATATTAAAGCATACATTTAGGGGGCATTTCCGCCCCAACCATGTACATGTGTGCATTGGTATTGGTGTGACTTTTGAATTGATTTTTTCGCTCTATTTTAAACTAATTTGAAATTTTAAAAATTGCCTGCACATCAGCATCAAAATACCTTTCTAATGATATATAATTGTTTATACCTTAGAAGTACAGTTTAGCCGTAAAAGGGGTGTAAAGGAAACATGATTGCCTATTTATATAATGATTTACATCTGTGTGTATATGCGCACTTCACGGTGGACCGGATATTTTCTTTTCCTTCAACAGTTAACAGCACGCTCATCGATTCCCAAGTGGCAAAAAGTACACTGGCTAAATAAGCCGAATATTTTTTTTTTGTAGGGAATAAAAACAGTCCTATAAAATCATACTATCAACATAAAAAATCGAATCCGTCTTCATTTTTCGCCATACAAATCGACCCATTCTAATCTAAATGGCCCGTGTGATTCGGTTACGTATACGCCTAGTTGTTATGGGAATTTCGTTTGCGAGTTCACAAAAGGTGATACATAGCAATTTAAGCCATACAAATGTACCCTATTAGACTTCTGACAAAGTTTTCGCCTTATGCAATTTATAATATTGATTTATATTTAAGAATCTGTAGTATGACATTAAGTGTCTGAGTAAATATTTGGGAACATATATACCTACATACATACATATGTACGCACTTAAGTGGTGTTCACTGTTGACTATTGAAATACTACAGTGCAACGAACCATAGAAAAAAACATCTCACTCAAAAGGTTTCCATCATTTATCGAAGTGCTTTTGCACATGGATTTCATTCCCTACGTTCGCCTTTTCCAAAGAGGGTGCCGCGCGGGTATGCCTGGGGTGCCGCTAGTGGCTAGAGTAGACTAGTGGTGCTGGTAAATTCTTTAAACTTTCCATACACAACACAAGCGATTTGATCAAACTTCAACATTGCGGTCAGAAAATAAAAAAATTTTGGCTTTTTATAGAAATTGCTTTTAGCGGCACGGTAAACCCCATTTACATCAGAAATGGCTTGCAGCAAAGGGATATTTCGCTTGGTTTATCAAGCCGCTTGTGAGGTGTTTTACGTTTTGTCAACGAAAAATTGAATCAGAAAATTTTCAGAAAAATAGCCAAAAACGGACCCTTTTTACAACCGTTTTCGGTACTTGTGTATACCTAATCCGCGTTTCATCTACTTTTCTTTCCATTTACGGATTAATTTTTGGATTTTTTTGCTGGCTGGGCTGTTCCTGTATAACAAGCGCACGTGTATATGTTACCTATTCTTTGGAACTTCTTAACCACATTGTGAAAGGGCGAATCAACACGATTTTAGAGGCAGTCGAGAACGAACTTATAAAAAGTTTGAAAGCTTGTGAATTTTTTAGTTTGCAACTTGACGAAAGTACCGATGCACAGTGTGCTTTTGGTACCCTCTATGCGAATTAAACGTAGTGCTTTCGACAGCAGCAACATTTTGATATGAAACAAAATGGTTTTGAAAGCTAATGTAAGAAAATGTTGGCATTGAGCCACAATTACTCTTTACCCTAAAAAAATTGGTCAAAAATAGTACTCTTCGAAAAAACATGCAAAATGCACCGCATTTGTTCAAAAAAAAATTTTTGTATGGTTTTTTGTACTAATATATTGATTTTGAGATGCCAAGCACTAGTACATTGTGTAAGCGCCAATCCTCTATTATTATTGTTATTATCAAGGAATAAATTCAACAAATTTTTTTAAATATATTTCTTGAGCAAATAAATATTACATTGGCATAATCTTTTATATTTATTGTTTTTTTTTTTTGATAAGCACAACTATACTAAATATTAAATTTTTAAATATACACATTATTCTTGTTGATATGCTAAGCTCTAGTATTATACATTTTACACATTTTTTAGCAAAAAATTTAAAGCAGACATCCTTTAAAGCCGTGCAGAGTGTGTGCATCTCAACACTTCCTTTTTACCGTCATCTACTTCCTTCTCAACAGCGCCTTTTCATTCATTTTCAATGGTGTTCCTTGAAGCGCGAAACGTTACAGCTGCTGAAATGCCTGAGCAAACACTTTGATCTTCGTATTTAAAAAATACCAAGAAAAAAAAAATACTCCGCTAAAACACGTCCTCGTGCATATTTTTGTGTGACCTCATATGAATGAGAACTCTTTTCTTTTTTGTTAAGCATACAAAGGAAGTTCCTTTATGGTCTGGTGATTAAATTGTAAAGTCAATACCGCGAAATCAAACGAAGTGTGCATTCAGACAAAGAACTATTAAAGCAACTATGTATGCAGCTTTACTGATTTAAGAAGATTTATTTGTTTGGAAATCATATTACTTAAAATAGTTACATTGATTTCGTTTTAACGGTTTTTAAACTTAATTATGTTAGAAAAAATCTCGTCTTAATGAGAAACGCATACGAGCGCCGCAATGTTAAAGTTGGAAAAACCCATTTCTTGGAGGGATTTTAAAAGTTAAACATGTATTGTATATTAGGGTGACTGATTGGGTTTTTCCAAACCGGTTTCGCCTGGCTTTTTCGAGTTCCGAAGAAACTAGATTTTTTCCATTGAATAAACCTTAGCCTCCCCTAATCTATTTAAATTCCTCTCCTTTGTGTGACACGATCAAAGTGTACGCCACAAATCGGAGGAGAAAATATGGAAACACGTTACGTTGGCTTATCCGATTCTTTCTTAATTTAAAAATGGCGAACCGGTTTTTAAAAATTGCCATTTTACTAATAACTCGAAACTCGGTTTTCCAAAAAAAGGCGAATAATATAAATGTATGTATATAGCGAATCACTTGCCCTAAGATAGATGCTCGTTTAGCCCTGCAAATATTTTTTAGCATCATGGTGACTAGACGCCGAAATAATTTTCTCTCTCTTTCTACCATGATCCAAGGCAACACCCGTGCTGGTTACCGAATCTCGCACATGAAGTGGTCAGGCTAGGCGAGTAACTATGTGTTGCACTTTATCAACTATGGCATGGAATGCAATGGAATTGTGGTAAACCGAAATACGCAAATGGATTTTCCAAGCACTCCATCATAATTTTTCATTGAGCTTGAGGCCTACAGAAATGATAACGAAGATACGGACAAAAAGCTGGGTACATGCAAATACATTACTTCTTTGCAAACTTACCAAACTTTTTTATGAACTTTAATGGGTTGTCGCGTTAAAGTGAATTTTGGTGGTCTCTTGTAAATAGTTCTAATATAAAAATGCACCATCTCAGTCTGGCGAAAGCTCATGCTATCTAGTTTCGTAATCCTACATGCAACATGTACACCATAAATCATCAATGATACCTATTATAGCCCATGGATTGTGTCCCGTAATAAATTTTATCAAGACTCGTAGCTCACTCCATCTCTGTATGTGAAGCAATTCCTACACCGGCCTTTTTAAGACACACTCGCTGGTTTTGTGATGTCAGTTCTTATCAGGTACATTCACTAGATCCATACTTAATAGTTGTTGCTATGCCTGGACGCATTATTGGCTCCGGTCCAATTGGACGCTCCAAATAACTGGATTTCGGAACTTCAGCAGCAATTGCATTGCAGTACATCCCTTTCGTAGTATTCGTAATGCTTTACGGTCACGCTACCATACTACAATAGAATAGAAGACGATCGGTGGGACTAAAGCAATATATACGCAAAGTACCCTACGTCTACGGTCTCATACCCCAATTCTAACTAAAGGTTCTACGACACTTTCGGCGCCTGATTTTATATTAGCTCGATGACAACTTTCCGCTTTAGCTTGCTTTCTGGAGATATATAGGTATATATACATATATTTCACGTCTGCGAAAAGACTTAAGCTAAAACGCTTTAACGTTGAAAACTTTTAATCTTTGTTCAAATTGGAAAGGTCAGAATACTAAATGTGTTACAAGTCTTGCATTCTTCCACCTAACTCTCCAACTTCAGTTAATTAGATTTAGTAACGTTAAAGACCGCATATTTCGATCTATAAATTTATCATAAACGTGTTTTATCCAAAAGTTAATATGTTTATAGTTTCTTTGAACCTTGATCTTTATTAAATTTTTTTAGTTTAATTTTTAACTTAGTAGGATTCGTCAAGTTTTCCGTACGTTATATATGACTGACTTCCAAAAAATGCAACGATAAGGACCGCATAAGACCACAAATATCGTTAAAACAACAAAAGACAAGAGACAAATCTCTATATATATGAAAAATGGCTTTTGAGTTTTATTATCAGGATAAGTGAGAGGCGAGTTGAGGTGCGGTGATATAGGATGAGATGAGTTGAGGTGAGGTGAAATAACATTAGTTGGGGTGATTTGAAGTAAGGTGAGATAAATTGAGTTGAGAGGCGGGTTAACGGGGCTTGAGGTAAGCTGAGAGGAGTTGATTTGAGGTTAGTTGTGGTGAGATGATAGGCGTTGAGGTGAAATACGTTGAATAACATAACATATCATACCTTAACATAACATTACATAACACACCATAACGTAATATAACATGTAATAACATAAAATGACGTATCATACGTAATATAACAAATATAGCCTAAAACCTGTGATAAAAATATAAATATAATGATGTAGAATTAAGGTTTATACCCTACTAGATCGCCCTCACCCGCTTCGCTGAGTGTATGAAATTTTTGCGTGCTACATTGACTAAAATTTATTTCAAGAAAACTCAATTCAAAAACAGGAGGTTTAAAATTTGTTTAACCATCTTCAAAATATTTTCAAACAAAAACTTTCTTAAACTTCTCACTTGTCGTGCTTTTTCAATTAACTTATCCCCTGAACTCAATTTGAGATTTTATACAGATGGAAACCCTTTACGTGTAATTTTTTAAATTAAACCCTTTTAAAATCATTTTGACTGATTCCCATATTGTAATAATTCATTTAAATTATTGAATAGTTTGAATTTAACCTTTTAAAGAGTTGGCAACCTTTTTAAACCTCTTCTGTCTGACACTCATATTGTGATACAAATTCAAAACCATTTCGATTCATACCAATCTAACTCATTTCGATTGATACGCATATTTCAAATAATTAATTTAAATTAATTGATTTAATTTTTAAACCGGTAGCAAACCCTCGTAAAACACCTCAATAATATTCTCAATTTATTCAGATTTTATTCATATTTAATTTAATTTCAGATTGTGAATAATTAAATTTCAAACTACAACCTTTTTAAGCCTTTTCGTCTGACACCCAAATTGTAATAAAAATTTCAATTAAAAAAATTGTTTTTTTTTTTTT
>NW_016175518.1:0-9960 GCF_001687245.7 Rhagoletis zephyria
ACTTTTAAGAAATGTTTTCTTCTTCATTGTTGTCGCCCAGACCAGTATCTGATAGAACACTTGCCAATTGCGGTTAAAATGCAGTGGGACAGAGAAGTCGATATGCCACGGGTTCAGCCCGCCATCTTTTTGCATTTTTTTCTGTATAAAGGTTTCCTTCGCCATATCCTTCAGAACGAGTACTCTATCTGGGTTAGGTCTAGACCATTTCATGTTTAAATCTACGTTATATACGAATCATGTGCGTCTATCAACAACTCCAGAGTCCAATGGGACTTTCGTCCATAGGGCGAATATGACAACTTCTACCTGCCTTCGACAAGAAAATCACAGAAAATTTTGTCTGATACAGCCACGAATATGCTGCTTGGGCAAATCCTGATCTCCTGCTTTACACAACCAAACATATAACTATAACGGATATATGCGCATACATAGGGGCGAGCGAGATGGAATATCACGATAGCACTCCACTCAAACTATTTCTTCTTAAGCCTTTTTTATAAATATTATTCATAAACCGCATTTCTCAATCTCGTCCCACTACCTAAACGATAACCAATTTCTTAACCCCACTATTTATATTGGCGCCACCAAAGTAAATAAAAATTGTAACATACCAAAAATATTTCTCAAGTATAAAGCCTACAAAACACTTTATATATTTAAAATTTTTTTCATTCCCCCAAACCATTGTACTTACTTACTACGAGCCATACTAACATAGCAATGAACGTTTCAAAAGCATTTGTGGATAGATCTTGTAACCGACAAGAACACAAAGATTGGAAGTGAAAACTAATTTTGCACGAAAGCAAAAATAAAGAAACAGAAATCTGAAGGAATTTCAAAATTATTACAAATTTTATATTAACTTTTTTCTCAGATCTATTTACTATGCCATGTTTGTGTATGCAGCAGTTATGTATATTTAAAACTCAAATATGATGACCACTTCAATGCGAACAAATGCATGCACATACATACATACATACATACGGAAGACATAACATGCTCATGGCGCAGTCTGCGGCCTTCCCACCAGCAGCTCTACACAGCGAAAGCCTAAAAACTTTTATAACTTAACCGGGAAAAAAATGTAGTGGGAGCCACAGTGATGAAATTCAGCATGTAATAACCAACAGCAAAAACAAGCAAAGTTCAAAGTGGGTTAGTCATAAATTTAGATCACAATTTCACTTTCTACATGACACACATGCACGCGCACATCTTTAAAGTCATATAAATTTCAGCCTTTCCATTTACAACTTTTTTTTTTGCATTTTACTTACGTTTCGTTTTTTTTTTTTTAACTTTTCCTTTACGTAGTTGGGCGCCCTTAAGGCTCTTAAATAATAATAAGATCTGGCCAAATATTAAGCAAAATAAATGTGCTCGTGAGACCGCATACGCAAGGAACTTTTCTTTTTAAGGCGTGTAGATATCCTGCAGTGCATGTGTTGTACATACAAAAATAAGTATTATTTTAATTTAATACCACAATGGTTGACCTTTTTCCCATTCTCATTCAAATGCTCCGCACATTCATAACTTCATATATGTGTAATAGGGTGGCCCAAAAAAATAAAGTCGGAATTCTAGTACTCTCAACCGCTAGGATATTTCTATATCGCAAAAATATAACCCTGCTTCTTTATTTTTTAACAAAAAAAATATTTAACAGAAGGTGGCTGAAAGCGCTCAATGGTGGGGTATAAAATTCTTGAAAATCAATATTATTCGATCGGAATATTCGAATTGTCGTCAGGAAACTTCTTAGTAATAATACTCAAGTGTATGTATGCTCCGCCAAAAACCGACAAAAGTGCAATGTTGGGACCCATTAAAAATCGTTAATATTAAAAAGTGGTAGAATAAAAAAAAATTGGGTGCTATTATTAGAAGCCTCCTGAAGAGGATCCAAGTATTCCTCTCGAAATCATTTGTTTTAATGAAATCTATACCATTTCTACGACATTTTTCCCAACTTTGAGCGCTCTGAGCGACCTCTAAATAGTTTTTGATTTCACAATAAAAAAACATGGGTGTATATTTTTCGTCAAAAAACAATCCTAGAGGCGAGCGCATTAAAATGACGACTTTATTTATTTTGTACCACCCTAATGCCACTCTAAATATATGTGCACATACATACCTACATTTATATGGCCGGTGAAATTGGGAAATACATAATAATCAATTCATATTTAAGTTAAGTTGAATGAAGTGGAACAAATTTAAAAGCAAGCAGTTTAAGCCGATTTTACTTATTCATGTAATTTAAATTGGTTGGTAATAGATATGTATGTGTGCTTTTTCTTTTAAACTTTGAACTTTCTTTGTTTCTTTTTGTTGGACTTCTAAACAAATACATACATACTTCAACATGCCATAATCTAAGCTAAATCAAGGGATGTTCACTAAAACATTCAATATGTATGTGCAATTGAAGAGAAAAGGAGACGCACCAATCTGGGAAAAAATGTAAAGAAGTCCAAGAAAATAGAGGGTGAGTATATCGTAGGCGATGGTAGATTAGTTGCCACTCGACCGCTTTTACCAGCACCATGTAGAGAGAGACAACTTAGCAAAAGTATTGAATGACAGTGAGTGAATACAAACGCAAGTTAATCTACAATCCCAACCGGTGAGTCGTCGCGATCCTCTAGTGAGTCTCGGAAGTGTAACAGGTGGATAGGGAATCGATCCTAAAAATATCAGAAAATTGAATAAACTATAAGAAAGGATAAGAAGAACCTAAGATTAAAAACATCTTTAAATCCGGACATTGGCGTGTTCGCTCAATTGAAACAGTCTCAAAAATGTCATTAATTTTATTTTCTTACTTAAAAAGAGAAATTTTATATGTTGATAAATTGCAGGGACCATAACAGTTACAACTTTTATTAAAAAAATCGCTCTTTGACAATTATTTTTAGACTTTTATTTAATTACTCCTTAACTAACCGTCATTTCTGACTTTTATTTTATAAATCCAAAATAACAATTACTTTTGATTTTTATCTAAATAATCTGCAAATAACGGTTATTTTTAATTTTTGAGCTAGATGTCCTAGATAACAGTTATCGAAGACTTTTATTTATAAAGGTCATAAATAAAAATCAGTCACTGACCTTTATTTTTTAAAGCATACTCATAAAAGTCATTTGTATAAGTCGTAGTAAACTTTTGTTTTCCAACATCTTCTTAACTGCGAAAAATGTTAATGACTATAATACGAATGATTTAAAAAATAATAATCGTTGACTGATTTATATTGATGACTTTTAAGGGTAAAAGTCACTTTTTTTATAAATAAAAGTCTTCAATAACTAAAAATCAACAATAATTTTTATTTTGGATTTATAATATACAAATCAAAAATAATTATTATTTTTTTAATTTTGCATAAAAATTACAAATATAATAAATTGTTGATTTTTAATATATTATTTTTTTGATTACGGCTTTTGTGTGTTTTTTCATATAACAACTTCAATTTATAAAAACTGGCGTCGATTTTTTAAATTTCTTTGCAAACGCAAAAGTGCAAGAAGGCGTCAGCAAAAAAAAAACACTAAAAATCAAAAAAAAAAATAAAAATCAGATTAAAAAGTTGAAATTTTAATGAAAATTCTTTTAGTTTTTCTAAGCTCTGAATAAAGTTTGAAAGTTTGATTATATCGTTTTGGTTAAAGCATAAACAATATTTACTTTTTGAGAAAATAACAAAATAATTTCAACTTTAAAAGCCTTGCAAATATTTTACAACAATCACAGTGTATTTTTTTCTCCTCCCTGCCTAGACACATGTGTTAATCAGTGAAGCTCCTCCTCTTTATATTGCCAATTAAAACTGTGCATGTGAACTCCTGGGTATCGCAATATACACATTTACACAACACAAACATATTAACGAAATAGCAGTGTAAACTCCAACTTGCAAAATTGTAAATCGCTTTTTCGCTCAGACCAAGGCAAATGTCAAAAAAAAAAATAAAAAATCGCTAAATAGTATTGTATGCAGCTGAAAATGCATATTTGTTTACATGATTATGTACATGCATTTACATTTATTTACATATTTATGATATGCAGCAATGCATTGCTAACAACAATCAATGCCACAATCATTGCGATAAAATATAAAATCGAGGCATTGGGAAATGCAATTTTTTACCGCTTTGCAAAATGTCTCCCTTAAATATTTATTTATGCAACAAAAATTTTATGTTTACACACAAACATGCATACGCGTATATAAACAAAAAATATTATTATGCCTGATGGTTGCAACAAAAAAAAGAAAAAAACTCACGCGTTTTTGTTGGTTTGGCGTGCATTGAATAACAGCTGCTGCCAATATAAAAATGTTCATAAATTTCATATTTTTCATATGTTGACTTAATGTACTCGAGCTTGACAAACAAAAACGCTTCACATCGCAAACTGCACGTCTGCAGCCTGGTTCCTTCCCTTTTCACAGCAAATAAAATATTTATGCTTCAATGCAGCGTGACAGGAGGCTAGCTGACTGGATGGGAGGGGGGTAGCGCGTGAGCAACAACTGGCTTACAGGAAGGCAAAATGTTGTATGTGTTGGCGTAGTGATGGAATGAGAAATCAAATTGAAAATGTTCAAATTTACTCCCACTTTTTAACCACGAAAATGTAAAAAGTAGCAATTTCTTTCGCATACAAAAAAGTAATCACAATCCGCAAAGTGTAACCAAGTGTACATATGTTTGTGTGTACAGATGTTTGTATTTTAAAAGCATTTTGCATATGTTACGGCGTTGTGTTTGTTTGTCATCGGTTGAATGTCAACTCAAATTGCGTGGGTACTTACCTCAAAATGTGATTTCCTGGCGTTTTTTTTTTTATTATACTACGAGTGTGTTATATGCGCTTATTTTGTTGTTGTTGTGCTGTTGCTGTTGTAGTTGTTTCTATGTTGACATTGGCTTTTACATACTTGCGAATACTGTTGCACATTTATGTGCATTTTTCGCTCCTTTCCGGCGTTCCCAGCGCAACAGCTGCTTTACCACGTTTGCGCACGCCGTTCACGTTTCAAACGAATGCCTCTTAGAAGTATGCTAACAATGTCTGCAAGGAAAAGAAGAGAGAGAAGAAAGACATCAATAAGTATGTATGTTTAAGGTTAATATGATATGGGTGAAGTCAGGCGCATTTGTAACGCGATCTGCAAGTTTATGACAACTTATGAAACGAAAATACTTAAAAATACCTTCTTGTATTGCAGAGCAAAGATGAGGAAATGGAAAAGTTTCAGAAAAACGGAAAATAACTGTAGCTATGAAATGTCATGACAAACGGAAATTGGCAAAGAAGTTTCGGTAACGAATGTAAGTTTCAGCAGCAATAGTGGTGATTTTATTAATTCTCAAAGGATTATTATAATAAAGAAAAAAAAACATTACCCAATTCGTTCGTTACTTTGTCCGTGATACACTTATAGCAACTAAACCCCTTTCGAATAAAAATAGATTCATAGAATGCGGTTTGGATTGTCAAAGTCCAAATATCGTTTTTATTCTCCTAAAAAAATTTAGGAATGCCATTCGTTTTTAAACAGGGACCGTACCAGTTACAACTTGTAATAAAAAAATCGCCCTTTAATAATTATTTTTTTTACTTTTATTTAATTACACCTTAAATAACCGTTATTTCTGACTATTATTTTATAAATCCAAAAAAAAAAACAAATATTTTTGATTATTACCTAAATAATCTGCAAATAACAGTTATTTTTGATTTTTAAATTATATGTCTTAGAC
Organism: Rhagoletis zephyria; assembly: GCF_001687245.7. Taxonomy (NCBI): domain Eukaryota; kingdom Metazoa; phylum Arthropoda; class Insecta; order Diptera; family Tephritidae; genus Rhagoletis; species Rhagoletis zephyria. Next base: position 5,803 of record NW_016175518.1, read on the forward strand.
AACAGTTATCGAAGACTTTTACTTATAGATACAAGTCATAAATAAAAACCAGTCACTGACCTTTATTTTTTAAATTATACTTAAAAAGTCATTTGAATAATGCGTAGTAAACTTTTGTTTCCCAACACCATCTCAACTGCGGAAATTGTTAATGACTTTTATACGAATGATTTAAAAAATAAAAGTCGGTGACTGATTTATATTTATGCCTTTTAAGGGTAAAAGTCACTGACTCATTTTTATTGATGACTTTTTATAAATAAAAGCCTTCAATAACTGTTATCAAAGACAAATAATATAAAAATAAAAACAATTTTTTTTTATAATATAAAAATCAAAAATAATTGTAATTTTTTTAATTTTGCGTAAAAATTTGCCATTAAAAATTTGATTTACAATTTGAGACTCGGTGAAAAAAGAAATCGCTTGGTATGTAGCACTTGGTTGTAGAACATTTCCTTCATAGTGAATTTTTCCATGACAGTTTTCATCAATAACTGTTATGTTCGGTCCCTGTTTTTGATTGACTCCATGATCGAAACTAGCAAAATTAGTATGGGACCACCCTTGAGGTACCACCTTAAACGTCCATAGTCCCAAGTTAGGCAGTAACATACATAAAAAAATCATAAAAATATTCCGAAGAATTTCTTATTTTTTGAAGTTTCGATTCAAATATTGCTTAAATTTTGCAAAACTCTGTAACCTAATAAAAAATCTAGAAAATTTCATTACTTAGCTGCATATTTAAATAAAAGCCAAACAACTTTTTTTTTATCTATAAAAAGTGACTGAAAAGGGTTTTATTTTATTTTATTTTGTTTCACTACACTTCAATATCTACATTTCATTTCATTTTATTTCAATACAATTTGATATAATTTGATTTCTCTTTACTTAATTTTATATAATTTCCTTTCTTTTCATTTTATTTCATTTCATTTTGTTTTACTTCATTTTACTTAACTTAAGCTAACCTACCTCCGCCAAAAAATGTTATGATAGTTAAGAAACTAGAAATAGCGTGACCGAGCTTCATGCACTCCAAGACATTTTTTCTTAACTTGAAATGGCCTTAAGTACTTATATTGTTTTGGTATGATTTAACTCAACACAATTTTGACTGATATTCATATTAGATCCGTGCATATATGTTTATCAACTTTTACGCTTTGTATATTTTATACATTTCAAGTGTCCCACTTTAAACGCGTCTTAAGCTTACATAAATGAAGAATTTTTTATTGACCCCTATCCACTCGTGGCCTTAAAATTACAGCAAACGATTTGGCAGTTTCATTGTACAAATAAGTACTTCTTCTATTACAATAATTATGATGAAACATAAGAAATCATTTGGCTCTGCGAACCACAACTGCATGTTTGAAAAATGCCAAGTGGGTGTGAACGAACGTTGCCACGACGGCGCTTAATTATATAGCGGTCATGTGAGATATTTATGTGAGAATACACAAAAAAAAAATGTACAGCGGTTATATGAGATGTATATCGATGTAAAAAGATACAAAAAAAAATACATATATATTTTGAAGCAATAGAAGGAGAATACTACCTAAAAAAGACTACATCATACAAAATCCACTTATAGCTTGACCAAAACAAATGAGGTCATAACTGTCGGTGAATGTAATTACTTACATACGTACGTACGGCTTTGTTACTCGTAGGCGCCAGTTGAAGCAAAGTGCTTAATAGAGACTTTTGTTATTTTTTTGGAAAGGGAAGCAGTCAAAATTAATATTTGGAAATACATTATTGCTTTTGTTTGTATGAATGCTGAAAATAATGAGAAATTTTCTAGAAGAATAAATAATTTTAATTGCTAATGCGTTTCTAAACGTTAAAAATAATTCCTAACTCTGATTGCTATACTCTGCCGTGATTTTGAATGGAGTGACGTTAACGTACATACAAAGATACAATCCAAGCCCTGCGAGCCTACGCACGTCTAACCACTAAGCCAAACCGTGCTCATACTGTAGCCATATGGGCTATGGCAATAACTACGATCCTAAACAGCATACCCATAGATATTATGGAAAGGCAATACGCTACGAATGCAGCCCTAAGACTACAGGAGCTTAAAAGCTGGAAAGCGGCTCGATGTGGCCGCACTACAATTCTTATCAATCGATAACTACCGAGTACAACGGACTACTGTGTACCAAGGCTCACTTTCACTAAAGATTATAGCTTTACCAAGCAGAGAATCATGGATCAAAGGGGTTCCGGGTTCTGAAGATGAGATAAGATTCTACACGAATGGCTAGGAGCAGGCGTCTACTCGGAAACTAGCTTTTATCTCCACTACTAAAATATTTATATACTCAGTCAGGTGGCCCTTATGGCACTTGACTCTGTCACTATTAATTCGGAAACAGTTGCCAACTGCTCACTTAATGTGATGGTAGAGCAGATCGCTTTGCACCTGGTATGGGTACCGGGGCACAGTGACATACCACGAAATGAGAAGGCAGACAAGCTTGCAAGGGTGGGTACTTCCTCTCCACTTTCAGCAGCCTGGAATGGGGTTGGGTATGCCACTCGCTTCCTGCAAGCTCTTACTAAGGGAGCACTTCCTTGAAGAAGCGGTGTCCAGATGGGAGCGCACTAAAAACTGGAATACAACGAAGCTTACATGGCCAAAATAGGATATACGGAGATCGAGAGAAATTCTCACTCTCAATAAATGCGACATATCACTGGCCATTGGCCTGCTCACAGGACATATCCTGATAGGAAAGCATGCCGAACGCCTCGGGGTTAGTCACAACGACTACTGCAGGAGCTGCCACGACGAACAAGAGCCTGACTCAATAAGGCACTTACTCTGCGATTGCCCTGCACTAGGTGTAGGCTTTCTAGACGATTTAAGCACAAATGCTAAGTTTGGAATACTGCAGTTGCTAAGGTTCGCAGATCCCTTCTCACCTGCTCAGCGTGAGGGGTCGTTTTATGGTTATATTATGGACGAAATTAACTGTCCAACTTATCCAATAAGGCTTTTTTGCTTACAATTTGTTAAATAAGTACCCCTTTGGATCCTGTGTGAAGCAATCGAGTAGTATTGATGTACCAAGGCGGTTAGTTGTTTATACAACAACTGAAGACCAATCGAAATAAGTAGTTTTCCGATGTTAACGCGAAAAAAATAAAGATGTGGTACTAAACTGCTCCTACGACCGTGACTTAAATTCTTCAATATACTACTAAGTTTAGAAAAGTGGAGCTACTTCTATCAAGCCGCCACCAAATGTACATAAATTTATGAATTTTTAGTCGCAAAAATTAATTTTGGTCTTAATTTTGTATGCCTCTGTTTTGCGATAGAATATGGTGCACTTTATTGAATTTAATTAAATACCTTTAACTTCACCCTGGGAAACACTTGTTCTCGTCTTCTAAGCCATTTTATCATCTCCTCCTCCACGCTCCCCCCCATTAATACCCATTTCTTTTACTTATCACAATTTAACTTGGCAAATGATTTCAATTTAAACTTAATCAAAGCAGCCATTCAAAGGCCATTTAGTTGCAACACAAAAACATGCCAACAAAAACAAACTTCACTTAACCAACAGAATTAACTTCAATTCAAAGCAATTGAGAGAAGTCATTGGAATTCTAAAATAATTTCTTTTGCGAAGCGACGTGCAATGTGAGTGACGGTATCCAAGCATAGCAAAGCGCGGAGATCTCGTCAATTGACTACAAATACAACAATAACAACAACTACATAGTAGAGATTAAGAAGTTGAATTTGCATTTTAAACAGACAATACGAGGAGGAGAATAAGTAAGCCTATGCCAGCTATGATTACCAAGTCAACGACGATAGTGGTAGGGTGACCAATGGCAATAATGAGAATTGCCTGAACAAAAGTTAAATTGCAAATATGTATCTATGTGTGTATGTAAGCTCCATCCAGGGGTGAAGAACACAGCGCGTGCCTAGTACGGGTACTATCGTTTGTTGGCGCCCAAGAGTGACCGGCGCACATTAAATGCCATAAAAAGGCAGGGAGGCAGAAGTAAAGTAGCTAAGATAAAAAAAATAAGTAGCAAAGTTGCAGAAGTGAAAAGTGGCGTATAAGTAGAAAAGAAAATTGACATTGAGTAATTAGTGCCAATTGACTC
>NW_016175519.1:0-9958 GCF_001687245.7 Rhagoletis zephyria
AAAATTTTTGAACTTGGTACGGAAATATATGAAATCAATCACATACTCACGCAGAAAAATGGGAGTTATTGGAAAAGGGGTGTGGCACCTCCTATACAAACCGAAATTTTCATACTGTACATCTCTGGAGGTGTTCATGGTACATGGTTGGAGAAAATGTTAGACCAAAATGTTAATTTAAAAATCTAATTTTGAGCGGGACGGGTCTGCTAGTAACTATATAAGTTTACGGAAGATGTTTCTAATAGGAGAGAATCACCCCTGCTTACCGTGTAGCGGTATTTTTCGGAAAGGTGAAANTTAGACTTTTTTACTTGTTTTTGTTTTTTTTTTTATAGTATATTCGGCCACTTTAGCTGCATTCCCAAAAGCAATAAAAGCAATATTTCGTAAAGTTACATTACGCAAATGCTTTATCCTGAAAATAATCTCTCCATACATAAAAGTTCAATTTCTTCTTATCGTTCTAATAATTATTCAGAAGCTGAAAAGCAATAAAATTTTAATATGATATAATATAATATGTGTACCGCAAAGCGTTTGAGCTCATCAACTCTGCGTTTCGGTACCTGTTGCTATTGTAGTCAGTTTCACGCTTCCACATTGCCATTTCCTGAGTTCTAAAGTAAAATTTCTTATGAAAGCAGCAATAAAAATTAGGAATCTGAAAAGAGAAATGCAAATAAATCTCTAGATTTACGATGGCACCTACACATATGACCACAAAGAAAAACATATCAAATGCAACCCATGTCAAGAGCAATAAAAGTTGGTGAAATGCGGGAACAAAAGGATGCATCCAAAGTTTGCTTATACATACATGGATGGATGTATGTATGTATGTATGTATATAAGTACTATACTCCCATAAAGACGCATGGGAAAAAGCGGTTGCTTCGTGTGTTTGAATGAGCTTTTAGCTCGCACAGCAGATAAAATGAAAATACAATTGTGCCAAGCAATACAGAATTTGCATATGAAAAGTACTCGTAACATAGGCGTCACTTACAAACATTTTCTGAATGAAGATAAAAATTGATACGGCAAATGAGTTTTAGGTGTTTATAAGTTTAACAGGTATATATGTATGTATGTATTTGCATTAGGGTGGAGCAATTGTTTTTTAATTTCGCTAACCCTGAGTAATTAAAATGTTCCTTTATAGTTGACATTTAATTATACCAACTATTCATTTTTTTTTGACTTCATCATCAGTTGGCGTATCTATAAGGCTCAAAGCTTTTCATACACTTGTTCAAATACTCGCGCACATGAAATATTTATCGAATGAAGAGAAAGGGTAGGAAAGGAAGGCCTGAGAAGAGTTGCAAACTATTGCCTCTGTAGGTACTGCTAATGAAATAAGTGGCCTGCACTTCGATGGCCGTAAAGACAAAACTATAATCCAAGAAAAAATTATTAAATTCTATTGGAGATAATTAGTGAATATCACGTTGTTCTCGTGTCCGTTCGTATTCTGGAAGAGCAAGTGTAATAAAAAAAGCAAAATAGTGTTATCTCGTGTTATCTCCTTCATTGAAAGACCACCAGTGCAAATAAATCGCAAACGAACTGCCCTGCAGAAAAAATATCAATTGATTAAAATAACCAATTTATAGTTAGCTTTTTTGCGGGATTTCGATAAATAACTAACTTCTAAATATCTATGACAAACCTAACTTTAAATTAGTCGTAAAGTCGTGAAGGAGGCATGCAGACGTTATCGGGAGCTTGTTTTCTTTACAAGCTTCCTTTACTTTCAATACACTTTTTTTCTACACTTCGCAGATTCTTTTTAGAATTCAGGACACATAAAACATGGATCGAAATTTTACATTATTATTTTGGTGTTATGTCTGATGGAATTAAAATATGAGGCCACCTACAAAACAACTTGTGACCAAATAAGCAAATATGTAATTCTAAGTAAAAATAAATAAAAATATATATATATAAAATAGAATAAAATCTATATTTATTGATAGTTTATGTCCAAAAGTAGTTAGCTATAAGTTAGTTGACATCTAATGCAGGGGAAACCAGAGATCACTATTTGGCGGCCAAAGAAAATAGTTAATAAATAGTTACCACTAGCCGATTGCTAGTTAGCTAATAGTTAGCTACAAACTAGTCCCATTTCCTGCAGGGTGCCACTGCGACACCTCTTCACTGCTTTGGATGGCTCCACTCCTGGACCTGTCAGATAGTCAGGACCCCTAGGTAAGATTTTACAGCACTGTGGTGACTTACCCGTACCTAATCTCAACATGATCGCAACTATATTGCCTGATATGGACCCGATAATTCTCAGTACTGATCAGAGTTACTTGTACGAAATTTGTCAGGCTGTTTCGGAAGGAGAAAAACTAGCACACTGGATTTAACTTTCTATCTTGTAACTATGGTTTCCAATTTATTTTATTACAACTTCCTAGGTCATCGCAATGTTAAATTCGCCAGTTGTTACTAACTCTTTAGCATGCAAAAGAGAATTAAAGCGCACTAGTCATGGTCACGGTTGCCGTTTCGGTCCAAGTGGACCGAATTTGGTCCATTTCTTTTTCGTTCGGTCCATTAGTTTAACGCTTTTTCAAATGGTCAAAGCACCTTTCAAAAAATGTTCAATGTTAATGTCAAATATTAATGTTCAATTTAAATGTTCCTTTGAAGTCATGTACATATTTATGCCTAATTACCACTGGGCATTGAAATAACAAAAAAAATGTATGCCATTTGAAAAAATGCCATGTGGAAATGAATTTAATGATTATTTTTTTAATGTAATTACACGATTATTTGTTAATGCCCGATTTTGTCATTTGTCATTTTTGCCATTTAATGCCTAGTGGAAATCCAGCATTAGTTTTGAAAACTTGTAAGTACGTGTATGTACCTGAAAATATGTTCTTTATTTCTTTATTAATATGTATGTATATATTAAATTTATCCTTTTAGGTAAATATTATAAATGTTACTTTATAAAATATTTAATATGGATATGATTGTAATGCACTTTGTACGCAATATGTAAAAAACGTAATAAAACCTGAATTGGCATATTTTCTTGATAAAGAGCAACAAACTCCATTTAACTTCCCGACGTTATAGAAATGGTTTCATTTTTTACCATTTGGTCCATTTTTTGGACTGCAAAAGAAATTGGAAACGGCAACGGTGCTCATATTCGATTATCGACTTTCCAAGGTGTTGTGAATTTAGATTTTTCGTTTAATAAGCGAGAAACGAACAGTTGTAGAAGGATGACCGCCTAAAAACTATTCACACTGACCTATTGAACGAGAAAACAACATTCAAAACACTATGGATAATCGATAAATAACCGTTTATCTACTACAAGTCGACACTCGCCATAGGGGCGATTGTTTATAAATATGCCATGTTCTGACCGACAACGAAAACACTTTGAAAACGAGTTTTGGGATTTTGGGCTGAAGGCTGTTAACACCGACTGTTGATGTTTTCGTTGACATTTCTTACATCCCTTGTTTACAGTTTTGCTACAAAAAAAAAACGAAACCAAAATATTTTTCTTTCATTTTCTTCTCATTAGCAACCTTTTCCTTCTATTCTTACATTAATTTGGCCAGCCACTTAATAATAAATCCGAACTGGCATATTAAAGATGATAAAATATGACTTCCACTTCGATTATTAATCGAAAAAAAACTAGTACAGACACCGATTGGAATTAGTGGAACGTGGGAAGTGGTTTTAAGCGAAAACTGGTTTTCGTTTGAGAAATTTTACATGGACGAATACACAAGTTTTCGGTTGGTCAGAACCCGTGGGTGCCCAAAACAGCCCAGAAAGCGTTCCTCACGCTAGAAAAATGGGTAATCCACTTTTGGGTCGTAAATGTCTTCTTCTTCGTGCCCGAAACCGTCCGGACTTTTTTTCCGGGCACAAATATGCAATTCGAAAGCTGTTGTTTGTTTAAATCCGAATGCAAATTTTATAAAACACATAAATGGAAAATACCACAGAAGTTTCAGAAAATGTAGTTATTTGCAAATTAAATACGCTATCTAAGATAAATACACATAAAATTATTGTTTAGAGCTGATTTGTTGATTCCAGGCACGAAATGTGGTTTTTCCAGTTCCTCACACTCGGGGCAGTTTTGGCACGTGTTGACACATTTTTGACACTTGTGCGAGATACCATGTTCTCACCGTCATCGAAAACATGTTTTCGTCGCTAAAACTGGTTTTCGACCTAAAACTTGTGTTTTCGTCCATGTAAAATCTGTCAAACGAAAACCAGTTTTCGCTGAAAACTACTTGAAAACTCACGTTCCACTCATTCTAATCGGTGTCTTCACTAGTATATTTCGACTATTTATCGAAGTGGAAGTCATATTTTATCATCTTTAATACGCCATTTCGGATTTATTGTTAATTTCCTGGCCAAAGCAAAATAAGAATGAAAGTTAAAGGTTGTAAATGAAAAGAAAACCAAGCAAAAGTGTTTTGGTTTTGCTTCTGTGCAGCGAAACTGCAATCAAAATATCTAAGAAATGTCAACGAAAACACTAACAACCGGTGTGAACAACGTTCAGCCCACAATCCCAAAACTCGTTTTCAAAGTGTTTTTGTTGTCCGTCAGAACATGGTATAACTTATTTCTACGCTCGAATTACCGGAACAGCCCGGAAAGCGTGTGGAACAAAGCTAATGAAGACACACCACTATCTTTGTACATACATAGATTTGGAAAAGAATCTTTGGAAAAAGATTTTAGATACATGGGCTTCTCAAAAATCATTAGTTCATAACATACAAAATGAGGATATCCCAAGACGAGCTAAGTTTTGTTTGAATTACCAAATTTTATGGGAAGTAATGAAGACTATTTATACAAAAGTTTACCGATTTTCCCACAAATATTCACACTTGATTGGTACATTAGTACCCGCAGAACGCCTCCTTTCTAAAGCCGTACAGGCCGATTCTGAACAGAAACTCTCTGGGGGTTTCTCTTTGCCCTTTCCTCCTATCGTGAGTAAAAATCCCCTGAGAATCTGTTATATTAAGCTAGTAGACCCGGCGAACTTCGTTCCGCCCAAAATTAATTTTTAAATTGAAACATTTGGTCTAACGTTTTCGCCAGCAATTCATTCCATATTCTGTTTAGTCACAGTAAAGCAAGGACCGCAGTGATTCTGATGGTTGATTTAACGGAGTTAATTTGACTTTGATCCCTGGAGCCTCCGTATTGACGATTTTTAGCAATAACTCGGCTCCAGGGCCACCTTGCGCATCTTTTTTTGCAATATCATTGCCCCTATCGTTACTAATACATGAATATCTCGAATATGAGTCAAATCAGATCCCATATACGATTTGGATTAATAACTAGACTCCAGCGCCACCTGGCATTTTAAGTTGTAAACTTAAAGTATATAGGAACCTACTAAAACACATAAAAATGTCATTAAAATCGTTTCGGTCGTTTAGGAGGAGTTTACGCACCAGAAAGTCTTTTACGTACTGACACTCTTCGGCATTCTTCCCATACAAAAACAAACTATCTCGCATTCGCTACGCGGAGAAAATGCGCAACATCATCAGCGAAAAAAATTCTCAAAAATCAATGGTAACTTATAGTCATTTAAAACTTACACTTTATGATACTGAAATTGAGTGAACTACAAAACTTCTTCTTATTATTAATTGGCGCTGTATCCGCCTAAGCGATTTTAGCCGAGTTCAACAAAGCACGCCAGTCGTTTCTTTTCTGTGCCAACTGGCGCCAATTGGAAATGGCAAGTGAAGCCAAGTCCTTCTCTACCTGGTCTTTCAATCTCAGTGGGGCCCTCCTTTTCCTCTGCTACCACCAGCTGGCTCCGAGTTGAATACTTTCATAGCTGGAGCGTCCGTGTCCATTCGAACGACATGGCCAAGCTGGTGGAGCCGCTGTATTTTAATCCGCTGCATTATGTCCACGTCGTTGTAAAGCTCATATAGCTCATCGCTCCATCGTCTGCGGTACTCGCCATCGCCAATGCGTAAAGGCCCGTAAATCTTCCGCAAAATCTTTCTCTCGAACACTCCAAGAGCCGCCTTATCGGATGTTGTCATTGTCCATGCTTCTGCGACATATACCAGCACGGGCAGGATGAGTGATTTATGGAGTGAGGTTTTCGTATGTCGAGAGAGAAATTTACTCCTGAATTGCCTACTCAGTCCAAAGTAGCACTTGTTGGCAAGAGTGATTCTACGTTGGATTTCAATGCTGACATTATTATCGGTGTTAATGCTGGTTCCCAAGTAAACGAAATTCTCTACTTTCTCGAAATTGTAACTGTCAACAGTGACGTGGGTGCCAAGGCGCGAATGTGCTGACTGTTTGTTTGATGACAGGAGATACTTCGTCTTGTCCTCGTTTACCACCAGACCCATTCGCTTTGCTTCCCTATCCAACTTGGAAAAGGCAGAACAGATTTCGCGGTTTTTGCTACCGATGATGTCGATGTCATCGGCAAAAGCCAGCAATTGCACGCTCTTGTAGTAAATTGTTCCTGAGCGGTTCAGTTTTGCAGCTCTTATTATCTTCTCCAACATCAGACTAAAGGAAGTCACGTGAAAGCTAGTCGCTGTCTGAAACCCCGTTTGTTGGCGAACGGCTCGGAGAGGTCTTTCCCAATTCTGGCGGAGCTGGTGGTATTGCTCAATGTCATTTTACACAGCCGTATGAGCTTTGAGGGGATGCCAAATTCAGAAATAGCGGCGTATAGGCAACTCCTTTTAGTGCTGTCAAAGGCGGCTTTAAAGTCGACAAATAGGTGGTGAGTGAGATTTGGCGTATTGTGAATACCTGGTCTATGGTGGATTTGCCAGGTCTAAAGCCACACTGATAAGGCCCAATCAGTTCATTGACGGTGGGCTTCAGTCTTTCACACAATACGCTCGATAAGACCTTGTAACCTATGCTTAGAAGGCTGATCCCGCGGTAGTTGGCGCGAATGGCGGGGTCACCTTTCTTGTTGATTGGGCAGAGCACACTTAAACTCCAGTCGTCGGGCATGCATTCATCTGACCATATTCTGCACAAGAGTTGATGCATGCACCTTATCAACTCCTCGCCGCCGTACTTGAATAGCTCAGTTGACAGGCTGTCAGCTCCAGCAGCTTTGATGTTTTTCGGCCGCGTTATTGCTATTTGTACCTTGTCATGGTCAGCCGGAGGAACATCGGCTCCGTCATCGTCGACTGGGGGCTCGGGTTCTTCTTCTCCACAGCTTTCCGTGCTGCTACCATTCACTAGCGTGCAAAAATGTTCCCCCCATAATTTAAGTACGTTCTGAACATCGGTAACTAGTTCGCCATTGTTGTTCTTACAGGAGTAAGCCCTGTTTGTGAAACCTTCCGTAAGGCGCCTAACTCTCTGGTAAAAATTTCGGGCTTTCCTCCTGTCCGCCAGCATTTCAAGCTCTTCGCATTCACGTATTTCGGTCTCTCTCTTCTTATTGCGGCAAATACGTTTCGCTTCCCTCTTCAGATCCCTATAACGGTCCCACATAGCGCTCGTTGCGCCCGATCGCAGCGCGGCCCTGTAGGCGGCATCTTTTTTCTCTTCAGCCTCCTGACACTCCTCATCGTACCAGTTGTTCTTTCGGGCTCGCTGAAATCCGACTACTTCTTCGGCGGCGGTACTTAATGAGCGAGAATGTGGTTCCAATGCTCGCATATGTCGGCTTATTGAAGAGTGCTCTCTGAGAGCAGGTGTGAGAGTCGAGTAGCGAATGCATTGGCTGTCTGTTGTGATTGCAGCTTTTCGACATTAAGCTTTCCTGCATGTTTGGGCGCACATTTTTTGCTGCAGAGAGGCGGGTTCGTATCTTGGCTGAAAAAAGGTAGTGGTCCGAGTCGATGTTGGGGCCTCGGAGTGTACGTACCTCCAAAACACTGGAAGCATGCCTTCCGTCTATCATAACATGGTCGATTTGGTTTCTGGTTTTTCGATTCGGAGACAAGCACGTAGCCTGATGATGATAAATCTTTTTATGCTCGAACCTAGTACTGCGTACTACCATGTTTCGGGCCCCGGCGAAATTGATGAGCTTCAGTCCGTTGTCGGACGTTTCGTCGTGGAGGCTTGCCCACCCTGGCACTGAAGTCGCCAAGCTCGATTTTGGTATCGTGGCGGGGGCAGCGCTCGTACGTTCGCTCCAAGCGCTCATAGAAGAGATCTTTGGATACCTCATCCTTCTCTTCCGTCGGCGCATGGGCGCAGATGAACGAGATATTGAAGAATCTCGCTTTGAGGCGGATTATGGCTAGACGCTCATCCACCGGGGTGAACGACAGTACTCGGCGACGGAGTCTCTCCCCCACCACAAATCCAACACCGAACTTTCGCTCGTTTACATGGCAGCTGTAGTATATGTCGCAAGGCCCCAGACATTCCTTGCCTTGCCCCGTCCAACGCGTTTCTTGGATGGCGGTGATGTCAGCTTTTGTTCTTACGACGACATCAAGCAGCACCTTTCCCATTAAGGGTCCGAACATTCCAGGTACATGCCCTCAAATCGTAGTCCTTTAAATATTTGCCGTGGTCGTCATAATAAGGGGGGTCTCATCCGAGGCATTGTTTCGCTAGTTGACCCAGCGCACAACCCATTGCTGGGAAGGGGGTGGTCTCACAACCAAATACATGTTTATATACCGAGCCTCTTGCTCCAAGGCAGACACCCGTTTGCAGCTTCACCTACTGGTGAACAGACGCTGCAGATTCAGTGAGCCCTTAAAGCGAATAAGTCGGAGTGGCCCCACCGGAGCTCCCTCTCTTTCTGCCGTGACCCAAGGCTCCACTCGGATTGGTTACCACATCTTGCACATGGGTTGCTCACGTTGCCCAGAGTGCGCGAACGAGGACGCAAGAGTCGGGAGTGAGTATAGCTGTGCAACTGTAACTGCATACCCAGCACAACGACTATACCCCATTGCACTCCAAAACTGCATACTCAAAATTTGGTGCCATTTCATGCAAAATGACCTATGTATATTTCCATAATAAATTAACAAAAAAAAATATTATGAAAAATAAAAAAATAAAAAGATTTTGAGAAAAACGTGGTGAGTGTGAAAAAATCGCGTTTTCTGCAATATTTGAGAAGCTCTAGCAAGGAAACAGAAGGTGATAGAACCTTCCATTGAGGCTTAAATTAAAGCTAGAACTACAGACTACTATCCCTGAAAATACTATTCCTGCACCTTGCCCTGATGGTCACCTATACTCATTTACTTTTTACTGGAAAATTATCAAATTGAAAAAAATGTGTAAAAATCAGTATTAGCTGTTCAATAAATGCCTATAGGTGATCTTAGGATCAAGGTGCAGGAATGGTATTTTCAGGGATTGAATTCAGAAGTCCAAGCCTTAATTTAAGCCTAAGTGGAAGGTTGTGCCACCCTTTTTTTCTTTGCTAGAGCTTCTCAAATATTGCAAAAAATCTGGTTTTTTGATGCTTTGTCCTCGTTTTTCTTAAAATCTGGAGCTGATGGAAACTTTATGCTTACGGATTCGTAATCACCACAAAAACTTCGACAATTTTTTTCCAATTATGTTGGTCTGTGTAACAGTGGCGTAGCCAGGGGGGGGCGGGGTTATGGGGGGATAGATACCTACCCCTTCGTCATTGAACTACAATTATTTACTTTTGAATTAATAACACAATACTATTTTATCCTTCCGATTAAAAATTGTTTTTATTTCAGACGGATGACAAATTATCTTTTAATGAATATATGAGTAGTCCACTTGCAAACAGCGTTATGTGATTTTATAAAAGTAAACCATAAATTAAAGAAAAAACGTCTACGACAACAAGTAACATCCGAACTGTATCTTTTTTTATTACCTGAAAATTTGGACAAATAANAAAAATTGTTTTTATTTCAGACGGATGACAAATTATCTTTTAATGAATATATGA
>NW_016175520.1:0-8035 GCF_001687245.7 Rhagoletis zephyria
TGAATAGGTAAACTTGTCGTTCGAAAGACTAATTGAAAGATCTGCTAACGAGGAGGTCTTAGCTTTATGCTATTCGCCTTTTAAATAAATAAATAAAATTTATTTTTTAAAAACTAAATAAAATAAAAAATTTAATTTTTAAAACAGAATCTGAAAATTGGGAAAAAAATTTACTAAAAGAAAAAAACAAAAAAAAAGATCCTAAACCTTAAAGGAAATTAAAAAATTTATTTTTCTTAAAAAAAAAATTAAAAGTACATGAAATTAAAAATAGAAAAGCAAATTATGTAAACTAAAAAAGGGAAAAATTAATAAAATAGATTTCTAAAAATGAAAGAAAATTAAAAATGTATTTTTATTTTTAAACAAAATTTAAAAAATTTGAAAAATAAGTAAATTAGAAAAGAAAAAACAAACATAAAATTAGTTTTTAAAAATTAAATTAAGTGAAAAAATTAAATATTTTTTCTAAAGACAGTAAAATCTAAAAATCAAATAAAGAAAAAAGTTTGATTTTAGAAAATGGAAAAAAATCCGCCTTCCTTCAAAATAGCCTTTTCACCACGATTGGTGAATAAGAGAAGTTTTTTCTAAAACTTTTGTGCTAGAATAAAAACAGTTTTTCGAACTATCTTGACATCTGTCTTTCATTTGCCTTACGAAAGATTTTCTACTATCTTAGCCAGAATTGCCCTGTAAGAAACCTGTTGAACATTTTTCAAATAAGACTAGAACCTCGCTCACCTCCAATGTAACTGTAATTTACAGAAATACGAAAACTACTATAAATCAGTAATTAGCGAGGTTACTTCTATCGATTTTTGCAAAAATCTCTTATCAATAAATTACGCTAATTTACTGTAAGGTAATACCTACAAAAATCTCTTAAAGAGAAATAAAACAATTGACGTGGCACTGCTCACCTACGAATGCATAAATGTATATCGTTGTTTATCGATTCCTACCAAACTTGGTCCAATCATTTCTTCGTGTCTAATTAAGCATATTATCGAAACTGTATGATATCGTATCATGTAGTTTACATAAAGATTAAAAAACGTTGTTAAATACGTGTGCCGGGTATTAAAGTTCGGTATCGCCCAAACTTATACTTCTTTACTTACATATTTTTTTTATAATATTTTGTTGCTTTGCATTGTTACGCATGCGCAGTTCATGTTACCCGATTTCGTAACTGATCGCACACTTTGCCAGTTCTTGTCTAACTTCTCGTCGCGCTACTTCTCTGCAAGACGGCTAAGTGATTTAGATGCATTTTTTCACTTCAACGTGCCTTTAAAAACATTTCTTTATTACTTATTTTCCTAGCAGTATTTCTTCATTTTGCGCTTTTGTTCATTGACAGGCATCAGCTAACTGCAGCAAGCGGCAAAATATGAGTGCCGGAAAGCATACATATGTATTTATATACATATGTACATATACTTACAATTAAAGTATTGTGCAAATATTAGGCAGCTATTATGAGAAATGTACTGAAGAGAACTGCTACTTCTAAATACTATTTTGCGCCTAGGCAACACATAGAACACTTAGATTCCTCTTTTATTGTGTTTTACGGCTGTAAAACGGTTGTTTAGCATATTCCATTTAAGCCGTCGTCATGGCTAACAGAGGGTATCCACGAATGATATGCCAAATCGGTCGCTTTGCTTTAAAACGTCCATTACAGCTTTGCTGAAGAAGAGGTTCTGTCGACCACCAAGAAAACTACTCCTGCCTGAGATTGGCCGCTCGGTTCGCCTCCTTTTGGTCTAATAAAAGCGGGCCGTCTGTTTATGCTTTTAGAGAGTACTAAGAACAATGGAAAACTCATTCATTACCACCAGCGTATTGCCAATGATGGAATGCTAAACTTAGGCAATAGAGGGTGCTGCATACTAAAGTAATTACAATATTTTAAACACAAAACGTCTGAAGGGAAGAAGAATTGATAATTTTTGCTTTTTGGTTTGAAAAACTGAAAATATAAGGATTCTTAAAAACTTACTCCGGACTTTTTCCAAACTTCTCGGAAGTCTTCTTAATTTAAAATTTGCGATTTTTTAAAGAGTCTTGGGGTTACTTTGAAACTTTTTATGTTATCATACATTTTTTTTGGGATTTTACGGAATTTTTCGGGGCTGCAGGAGTTTTGGGACTATATCGGTATTGTCAGGCCTTCGCGGTGTTAGTTGTCATACAGTATTTAGTGAAGCCGTAAATATAACTCGGCATTTCGTTAGGTTAAAATAACTAACTTCTTATATACTCGGTGCGTCCTAGCGTTCTCAAATGGCCCTTATATGCCGGGACGTCCCATATTTTGCATTAAATTTGAAATTTTCCGCCGGGACAAGTTTTTTCCGTATTTTCGTCAATTTCATTATTCTTTTCAACATGTAAACTTCTACTCAACATGGTCATGGTTTAGCGCGACTATTCTACTCCGGACAACATGTTAACCATTTCTTTATTAACTATCATACAGTGATTATTTTGTGGACGCGAAATTGATCGATCCTTCAAGTGGTTTTGGTTAATTACACCAGGCTGAGGTTCAAATACCTAATCGGCTAAATCACGCAAAATAATCTCTTGTGGCACTAATCATAATTTTTGAAACTGGGGAGAGTTCTTGCCCTTCTGTAACCCGCAAGAGAAAACTGAAGTAACCAGATTCTATGAAACGCATATTTATCGAGAGTTTAAAATACTTAACTATTCCCTCAGTTCCCCCGCCAGGATTTTTTTAAGTTTTCCAGCATTTTAAAACCATACAAAATTGAAAATAAAGAAATTAAATTGTTCAAAATTGGTGAAAATGAAAATGCCTGTGTGAGATTAAGTTTTACATTTTAAAATTGCTCAATGTAAAATTTTAAAAATCTTTCCGTTCAAATATGTACATAGAATGGTTCTTAAATCTGAAATGTTTGTGCAAATTTTCAGATCCAGAACCTTAATTTGAAAGTAACCTGTCTCTGTACGATTATATATAGATACATATATAGGTTTATAATACAAATGGAACCACGTTTGCCTCAGAAAAAGACATCGGAATAAACCATGTAAGATTTATATATGGGTATCTGTGCAAAGGCAAAAGCAATATTTTTGTTTTGCAGATATTCCGCTGTACCACATTCGCACGAACATAGCAATGCAAAAGAGGGACGAAAGCGAATAAATGGAACGTAACAAAGCTCAAATAAAAACAAGTAATTTTTAGCAAAAAAAAAAACCGACTTCAACTCCCATATAAAAAAAATATATATATATATATCTCATGATCCACTGATCGGATCTCAACCAGATTAGTATGGGACCACCTCTGAGACACTACCTTTCCGATGCAATTATCGAAATCGGTTGACGTGGTCCGAAGTTATGCGGTAACATACATAAAAAAAAAAAAAAAAAAAAAAAAAATATTCCGACGAACTGATAACCTCCTCCTTTTTTGGAAGTCGGTTAATAAAGTGCACAGCGCTGCAGCGATGTTGTTATTGATAGTGGGTATGAATGTATGAATATGCAACAGTGTCGTGTATGTACAGAGTAGGGATGTTGCGAATGTGAAATTTTAGACATCCGCGGATGCGAATGCGGATGCGGATGTTTAAAAGCTAACATCGCTAACTAGCGATGCATCCAGTTTTTCAAAAGACCTTTGACAAATAATATTCGATATTTACATAATTTTTACCTAATTAAAGGTAATCTTTTATCGCGCAAATAGTCGACTCACTCTATAGCCAACCGTTGAACATTTTGCTGGAAATACATACTATTACCTTACTCTTTGANTCCCTATAGCCAACCGTTGAACATTTCTGCTGGAAATACATACTATTACCTTACTCTTTGACTTTAAATTACGAAAGAAGGGGACGTAGGGGGACAGTCTTAACGTAGCATCTCCACAGATAAAAAAATGTTGGCTAACATTTTTTTTTTCATCAGTTCACTTGCACAATATTCGCATTCGCAAAAGCTCCGCATTGATTACTGCGAATGCGAATGTTAAAATTTATGCGGAAGTTCCGCGGTTGCGAATGCGAATGCGAATATTCGCAACAACCCTGGTACAGAGACAAAGGTAACAAATTCTTTGCAGATATTCCGCTGTATTGCTGCCTACATGCACACGAACGTAGCAATGCTTTGAACGATATGGAACAAATACAAAAATAAATAATAATAATAAATAATAAATGGAACAATTTTTCATTCTCTTATGTTCCGCTGAGACGCTGGCTATCGAAATGAACGTAGCAATGCTTTGCTCAACGTAAAAATTTTTAAATCGTTCGACACAAATATTTCGAAAATGGTTCAATGAATTTTAAATCCGAAAAGTTTGTGCAAAGTTTCAGATCGAGCACTTCAATTTGATATATAATTTGTCTCTGTACGACTTGCAGATTGCTGGGAATAAGCGCCTTGTTTCAGAATAATATATGTATATAGATTCAAATTTGTTTATGCCAAATGTTACTCATACGCCATACTCATACGATTACGGCCGTGTTCGTTGTGGCGTATGAGTAACATTATTTCTTGCTCCTATTTCATTCAATTATGTATTGCACATTTTCATTTGACCATTCAAAACTTGTTTATTTATCCAGAGATTTGCATCGTTAGTAGCTGAATTTTTTTGCAAAAGAACCGGCTTTAATACAAGTTAAACAAATTACAAAAGATCTGTTATATTTTTATTTCCTTCCTTCATCCTGTGCGATTTTCGTAAAACATGAAAATATCTTTCGGAAAAGACCTGAACTGGAAAAACGGCATACAGATCCGTATTCTACAATTCAATAATAAGTTCACGTATTTCGGCGTTATTTTCCGTCATTTCGGTGAATCAAATCACAAATAAGTTTTATTTTTTATTTGTCCATCAAATCACAAATAAATTTAATTTCTTATTTGGTTGACAAATAAAATCACAAATAAAATTTATTTTAAATTTGGTCGATGAATCAAATCACAAATCATAAATATTCCTTAATAGCGGATTTAAAATCAAAAAGGATTTTGGATTACGAGCCACTGGTCACTTGATGAACATGCAGCTAAGATAGGCCTCTCGTACAACCCTCGGTGTCGTAACTATAACCTCGAAAAAAGTAGGGAAACTGTCTTAATCGTGGATTTTAACCAAACGATCCCTTTTCATGACCTCCTTAAGAGGTCTTCTGTTTTTGTTATCTCGCAGCGCGGCCAGATATCCCTTGCAGTTTTGCAGATTTGTAGATTGTTCTATTGTGACTCGGCCATTCTTGCGAATTGCGAGCGTATTTCCCTCTTGATTAGTCTGAGTGGACGGTTTATTGTCTCAACTTCGGACTCATCTACAGATGCTGCTGCCTTAGCCAGATCGTCAGGCCTCTCGTTTCCGCGTATATTTCTAGGGCCGGAAATCCAGAATAATTAGATACCTATACTCCTTTCACATTTTCTTATTAAAGCCCTTTCAATCCCCAATAATGCCACAGGAAAAAAACTAGAAAAGTTAGGTAATCGGAAGAGGAGAGAGATATCCACAATTTCAGACAACGCAATTTCAGCCCGTCAATATAGATGCTAGCAGCATCTCTTCGATTACCTAGCCAGTAGTTTTTTTAAGGTTATCTTATTTTTACTGCACATATTTTCTGTTGATACATAATTATTATTATGAATTCAATTAAACTAATTATTCTTACGTTTCTTCTCTTTCTAGGTAAGTTTCAAAGTTAGTTATGAAAGCTAATATAAATGAACTGCATTAACGTAAGTACGTATAATCAAGAAGATACTAAATATAACAACATATCAATTAATTAATATATACAATATATTGCTTATACTTTGTTTTAAACTCATATTTTGCACAAGACTGTGAGCGGCATATTCAGCAACGGGGTGTTAGTGTCGCACACACACCTCAACGTGTCAACATACTCAACTCAATCAGTGCGGTGCCTGCGCATTTTGTGGCGAGTAACTTGAGCCGCCTCATTGCTTTATTTCACAGGCATTTGTTAACCAATATTTTCTTACTCCATTTTTTGTTCAACACATATCCGTACTTTAACCTCTCAGTTTTGTAGTTTCTGTTTAAATTTTTTTTTTTAATTTTTTTGCGCATACTGCTGGAGTCCTTAAATTTGCTCCACTGTCGTAGCAAACACTGCCCTTCTCTTTTTCATTGTGTTTCCTCTAATATTGGCACATTGGCAGTTCGTTTGTTTTGCGCTCGAGCATAATACACAAATCTGCGCACTAAACCAGCCTATCGACTAATCTTTCTGACCATTGGTTGCTGGAATTCGCCAGCTACATAAATCGCATTTGATATTCGCGCTTGTGCACATGATTTTGCATAATGGAAAAATGTAAATTTCCACTTTAAATCGTTTGCCTTTGACAGCGTTGAAGAGCCGAAGTGAATATTCTTATTACAGATGTATGTACGTACATATGTGCATAAAATTTACGTATATATGTACGTGCATTATTGTTGTTGAACCACAACGCTCACTAAAATTAATTGTATCAGGATCCTATGAGAAATAAAAGTGAATCTAGATTGTCTATGTATTTTTAGTGTGTTATTCTAAATCAGCAGCACATTGAAAAGAAAGATGTGAATAGTAGGATGGAAGGACATTTAGGTACGCTCTAGTTCGACAGAATTTTGCAGTTACACTAATTTTTGTATTTCCCATGTCTTAAATACAGCCCAATTTTAAAAGGAGATATATCGTATTGAGAGCTTGAGTTCTCTTTAACATCATACAAAAATTAATTAGGTAAAAATAAATTTCATTTTAAAGTTATTGAATTTGAATTCAGCCGGGTAGATGATGAGATGTTTGATTTTACTTGCTGAAGGAGCTAATTTAGGGCAACATGATGTCTTAGGTATATATAAAACTTAAAAATATCTTTGCAAATATATGTAGCCTTTATAATAAACACAAAAAAGGTTATCAACAAAACTCGATTTTGGCATCTTTAAGACTCTGCAAGGTCGAAAATTTGATCATTTCTTAAAGTTACTAAAACCTTTCTGGGAAACTATAAGTCAAGTAACTTACTCCAAAAAAGTAAGGACATGTAGAAGAGCTGTAAGACCTCCACTATCATCTTGGCTGGATTCTGTAGCGAAAAACAAGGGAAGCGGTTTCACCAGGACCCAATGACTATGGAAGATAAGTACCAAGGCTGATGGGATTGTCATATGGTGGCCAACTACTACTGAAGGATGCAGAGTGATTCTTCTGCTACAACTATTTCACAAAATTGGTGAACAATGTAGTGCTTTGTTTTCTGTACAATTTAAAATCTAGAAAACTAGAAGCGGGAAATTAACATCTTTTCTATTTATGTAATCAGTATAAGGTCCAAGCTTGGCACTAAAGCCATTGTTGATCAGTGTACTTGTCACTAGTCCAGCGGTAAAAAGTATTGTGTTGTTAGGGTTTACGACAAAGAAAATTTAATCTTTTTTTAAACCCTTGTAGTGTATTGAAGTGTTATTATAAATTAGTAAGTTTTAAGCAAAAACAAAACCGACTTCAATTCTCATATAAAAATTTAAGATTATCGTTAATTACTTCATGATGCGATGATCGGATTTGAACCAATTTAATATGGGACCACCAGTGAGATAACACCTTTCCTTCAAAGAATTAAGAATTATAGAAATCGGTTAACGTAGTCCAAAGTTATGTATATTTATATATAAAAAAAAAATAATAATAAAAAATAAATATTCCGACGTATTGATAACCTTTCTCCTTTTTGTGAAGTCGGTTAATGCAGAAAACGGCATGAGATTTAAATTTTTCTTATTATTGCAGTGAACAAAGACTTTCCTAACATTTTTATACCTTTCATGATCATGAAATAGTATTATAAGTTTGGCCCGATGTTTGTAAGTACCAGAATAAAAAGAGATAGACCCATTAAAATGTATACTTATATGATCAGAACGTCGAGCTGAGTCGACTGAGCCATGTCCGTCTGTCCGTCTGTC
>NW_016175520.1:8059-9957 GCF_001687245.7 Rhagoletis zephyria
GAAAATTACAAAGATCGGGTGACTATAACATATATCTCCCATACAACTGATTGTTCAGATATGAGAATTTTCGTTATAACTCCTCCATTTATGCAGCTGGGAATATGAAATTTCGCACTATTCCCACCCATTATCAAAAGAATGCAGTGAAAATGGTGAAGATTTGGTCGCTATAACCTATAGCCTCCATACAACTGATTGTTCAGATATGAGATTTTTTGTTATAAATTATCCATTTATGCAGCTAGAAACATTAATTTCGCACTATTTTCACTCATTATCAATAGAAAGTTTACAGTAAAATGAACAAAGATCCGGTCGCTATAACCTATTTATTGCCTCCATACCACAGATTGTTCAGATACCAGTTTTTCGATATATCTCCTTTATGTTGGAAGCTAAACCCCTTTAAATTGTGTTACCGGTTTACATACCGATCACACAGCAGTGAAAATCACTTAGATTGGTGATATATAAGGTATATCTTTCACACCTTTGATTGTTTAGATATAATTTTTTATATATGTATATCCTCTATCTAAGTATGTATGCCGTGAATATATACATTTTTCAAATGCAGTAATCTGTTAAAGTAATATTTTCAGATGTTCATGAAAGGTATAAAGTCTTCGGCATAGCCGAAGACAGCGCTGTTATTACTTGTTTACATTTCGGTTTAAAATAAAAAAATGTTTCCAACATGCTTTTAGAAAGTTATGAAGTCCATGACCGATAAATTTTAAATGTTTAGCGACTCGACTACACTGGAGTTATTTTCTAAAATCGAATACTTCCCAAGGGATTACTAGCCGCGTGGTAAAACCATTTTATCACATTTTTCGTGGACTATGACATTTTATTTTATCGTGGTCTACTTTTAAACCTTTGCATTTCCAATGCCGTTGGGTTGATCAGTTTTAGCCCTTAGGAATTAGTGTTTATCGCTTTTGTGGTATCTAACTATCTACTTCACTATGCACTTCTCAAAGACTCAGGCCATTCGCAATCGCCCCACAATATAGAACACAAATTATCCCCTAAACCTGTCCGGCCAACGCCAAAAAGATAAAAAAGATAACACAGTACAATGATTATGGCGACTGTCTAAAAATAAGCACAAGCTCTCTAATCGAATTAGCAATCGACTACTTAAAATTCGTTTAAAAAGTGGAAGTTGCCTACCAAGCATTTCCTGTTCAATGGTGCTATCCCTATTAACAAGTCTTTATTTTCTCTTATAGCTAAAAGAAATACGGCACAAAAATCTCTGTTTCCTGCACTACTTTCTTCCTTCTTCAAAAGCAGTGCCAGAAAAGTAGGGCTTTCCCTAAGCCCCAGGACAGCACATTATGAATAACACTAAGCTAGAGGATTCACCCGTAGCTGAACTTTCCAGAGCATGAGACTATGGTATTTTTCAATTTTTTCGATAAGGTCGCTGTAACCTATTCGTAGTTACAGAATAAGCTTGTCACAAATGCAAGTCACGTTGCTCCGAAAAGTTTTTTTTCTATTGAAACAAAAATGTTTTCATTTGCTTTTTAGAAGTTACTCGGATCGGACTTGAATCATGATTTTTACCATGTTGTAGTTAGGTAAGTACTTAACCTCGGCGGTCGTATTTCCAAGCCTAAGCTTTATGGCTTTTCATAGAAGACATTGAGATATGTTTACTCCTTCTTGTTTCTCGGTTAGTAAAACTATAGCAAAACTTGCATATTTAGACCGCTCACCACTGAGCTCTATACACCTGATGCTTCGGAGTTGAAAGCCTGCTACACATTTCAACTAGCCAGAACGGATATTTTAAAAAGTGGCAAACTCCTCTCCAATGCTGAAAACCAAAGCCGATAGCAAACTCTATTGATCTACCCCATTCATATTTCACAGAACCTATA
>NW_016175521.1:0-9956 GCF_001687245.7 Rhagoletis zephyria
ATTAAAGAAAAAATTCTGTAGAATTTAGATTTTTTGGAGCATTGAAAATTACCATTTAACATTTTATCAATGAATATCCTTAAAATTTTACACTCATTATTTTCGAAAAAATTATATGTTAAGGACTAATTGCGCTCGACCACATCCTCGAATTTCATTCTTCTAAATTTATTCCCTTAAAAAAAATAAAACTAATTAAAAGGACCTTTTCAACACCTATTCGTCCTTGTGAACCAAAAAATTTTGATTTTTTTTTGGTTCTACAGAATTTGTTCTTTATCTTGGTACCCATACTGTTTTTCTACATTGGAATGAATTTTTTAAATAATTTTTGGAATTAAACATATCTTTAAAATTACAAAGTCCTTAAAAAAACATCCTGCCGTTTTTTGGCCCACAGTTTCGTAAGTATATTGATTGCCCCATGTGTTTCGAAGTTTTTGTTTTTTGTTATTGCCGCACGTTGTTGAAAGCCCTGGGGTCCACTCTGTAATGCTATACGACAGAGAAATGCGGATACGATGTGTTTGCGCGAATGCGAATCATTTGTTTTCGCATCGCATTACAGAGAAACCCCCTGAAAGAATGTGTAGGTAATATTTTTTAAATTAAGCAACTGTTAGACTATAAAATCCTTATGGTCTGATTATGGCATTATTAACATAACTTACAGGCTCTCACTTAAAAATCCTCTTGAATGGATGTTGCTTATAATTGAACAGCCGAAACTTAACGTAACTTAATGCCACGTCGAAATCTGTTGCTTAATTTTTACGGGATTTGGCAAATATTTTTAACGATTTTGGTAAATTTCATTTTTCGGCCGCGGCAACACTGTTCACAAGCACTTTGGTTGCTGGCGACGCAAATGTAAGAGTTTGATGGATGTCGCGGGCGCCGATGGTTGGGTGAGTGTCTGCAGCGTTTGAAAAACATGCAAGAAAACATGAAAAAAACACCAAAACGGACATAAAACTATACTTTATGCAGCACTGCAGTGAACTTGCATTTATGCGCTTGCAAATTTTATTTATTTTTCTTTTCCTTCATTACAACCGCTTCTACTTGCCATGCCATGCCGCCGCCGCCACCACTGCAACGATTCGCTCATTCAGCTGTCAAATTAAAAATCCACTTTATACGCCACTTAAGGCATTAAGCATTTGTGGCGCGCTACATAGGAAATTTTCATAATTCCGCATTCGTCTGCGCATAGGTTTATAACTAAATACATAGTAAAAGTTCAAATTTTACCACAACATTTCCATTACGCTTTGGGCGCTAAAATTAATGTGAAATTTTCATTTTCAAACTGCTACTGTGTCTTCGCAACTATTTGACAGCTGCAATGACACTTATGCACTTAATGCATATGGGTACGCATATGTTGTCGTTTCTTAAGCTCAAGCTTACTTAAGTATGTACAATGTACTATATGGCAAATGCACACATGAAGTTTTGATATTTTAAGCACAAAGTTTACGAAGCTGTCAAACAGCTGTTTTGCGCAACGAAAATCAGAATTCCGCTTGGTGTTGCACTGTGGTGTAGCACTGAGCTATAAGCGATTAAATACGTTAGGTAATGTTTATTCTGGCCTCAGAAAAGAAGAAGAAGAAAAAGGTTATAAAATCGCATACAAGTTTGTACACAAAATTTAAACGATAACAAAAAATTGTGGCACCAATGAGCTTAGCATTCGTTGCAAAACATCACGCTTAAAATTTTTTGTTAATATTTTTAAGGGGGCAACTCTACTCAAAACATTTGTTTTCATATAAAAATTTTCCGATGCAATTGGTTTGCTACCTATGCGCTTTTTTTTACAAACTCCACTAATTTTGTTGTTTTAATACTAGGTAGGCAACCCTATAGCAAATTTTGTGGATTAAAACTAAACCTAAAAACTAAAAAAACTAAAGCTTCTTCCCACAATTTTTGTTTGGTGCCGAAATTTGGCTGGTTTTGTTTGAAATCCGGCTTACGCTCGGACATTTCGCCACTTAAAACGTTAGTAATATAATTTAGAAGCTGTCAATCCTACTTAAAATATTTCTGAATGAAGGTATTCATGAACACTCTGCGTTTGATACCACTAGCTATAAAGTTTAACCGACTTTTTTTGCAAACCCTATTACATTAGCCCTTCGTACGGGCAACTCCACATAGTGCTCCCGAATTAACTACAGAGCGACTAGATCTCGACGTTAGAAACGATTTCAATAGCGAAAAGAAGACTAAAAATAGAGGTATTCAAGCCGCGCTTTCAAATTTCTCCATACATTAAAAACATGGTGAAAAGCTATCTACGAAACCGGGAGCTAACATATTGAAGGTCGGAGCTGCATACTATTTAACATCAAAGATAGCACTACGTTCAAACCTCCTTTCAATTCTCCGGAATGTAAATTGTGATAGCATACTATGTATACGAGGAGATGCCAGACGATGCTTACCCCGTGGTACAAGCGAAAAATATAGCCACTGTCATCACCGAGAAAAACATAGATAAAAGCCGAAGTATACTAAACCATGCATTGACAGGACAGGAATCTAAGAATGGCACATACTCCAAGAAGTTAAAAAAAAAAAAACTACTTGGGCCTAAGGCTGAACTATTTGCTAAAATCCTTTGCACTTACGAAGCACGCCGCCTTCAAAGGAAGCACGGCAGCTCTCCGAGCCAACTCCTCTTACCCTATTGTGTTTGGATCCGCCGTACCTGGCACAGACACCAATAGAACCACCAGCCTCAAAAGAAGAAACTTCAGCGAATCTGCGACTACAAAGAGACTGCCCGAAATAAAGTCAAACAAAAAAAGGAATCAAGCTTGATTCATTCGTAGAGTAATGGAAATAGTGGAATGCAGAAACGAGCACCAGCTAGACTAATGCCAACGCTGGAATGAGAGAATGAGAAAATTCGGCGGAGATACCTGTTACACCTGACACATCCCTAAAGCATATTGGATAACTCCAGATCAGTTGACGTAGAGCAGACCTTCATCGAATGTTTATGACGGAAAATTAGGCGAAACAGCCTCCAGAATGTTTAGGGTGATGCAGACCTTTCACAGAAATTTTTTGTGATATGAAAATGTGGGCGCATCAATGGAAACTTTTTTAATGAGAAATATGGAAAGCCATCCTGAAGTAATGTGGGTGCCTAGTATGGGCGACGATTCCTAACGGGGAACAGCTTTAATCGCCACTACTTTGGCGACAGCTGTGATGATGCAATCGGCGCCCAAACTCCATATGCCACTATTTTCCAGAACATTTAAAGATTTTGAATTATAAACTACCATATATTCCCACTGTGCGTCATCCCACCTCCTCTTTATTCCTTTATCCTCCCCATCAACCAATTTTCGACTGCAGCTATCATATGTAAATGTAATTAAATATTTTGTGTTGCTGCATCAACTAGACACAGCTGATTTTGACAGTTCACTGTATTATTAGGAAATCAAAGTTGATAATTCGAAAGTTTGTAATATTCAAAGTAAAAACGAAGATAGCAGTATGCGCTGACAATTTTCAAAAGTTATGACAATCCGTTGGTTTGGGAAATGCGAAAAGTATTACTTCTCGGTATTTATATAACAAAGGACGAAAGCGGATGGCGGTTTATTGAAGGCATACGCAAAAGCCATTGGTTATGACCTGAATTTTAATGATAAATTGAGATTTCTTGGTTGGGGAGTGAAATACTCGGGGGTTTAAAATTTCATACAGAGGCATTTCAATACCCAGTCTGGCATGACAGTTAAGAAAGGACTACAATTGTAGATTTGTATTAGCATTTTTGAATTAACATAATAATTGGAAACTCTTCCATGGTATGCATACATATGTATGTATGGTGCGTGCTCTCGTATGTATGTATATATGTACATATGTGGCTGTGATTCCTAAATTAAGAAAAGGTAATAATTTTTACGGGCAGGAACATGTTGGAGTTTTATATATTAAAGCGTCAATACAGAAAAAGGAAAAATAAAACTATATTCGATTTCGAAATTCTACGCTATAACATTAGTTTTTACATGTAATCACTACTACTATACCTCGATTCTGGAAGAGCTTAACTTGCCGGAAGAGCTTAACCAGCCGGAAGGGGTGTAAAGTGGAAATTGCCAGCTGGAATCAATGGACTCAGGATTTTCCAGGGCTTTCAGTTGCTATTATTTTCTACACTGACGGATCCAAAATGAAAAACATAGTTGGAGTTGAAGCACCTTCCAGGCCAAACTTGCGGCTATACGGCAAGCGACCGAATACTTAAGGACAAGCGCAATCGGTGGAAACAATAATTATCTGTATTTCCTCAGGCAGTCAGACGGCTCGAAAAGATTTGAATTCTGTCACATGTAACTCGGAAACTGTAGTAAAGTGGCGCAGATCACTTAATTTTCTGACAAAGAATTTCAGTCTTTACCTGGTATGCCTCTGGGCCACAGAGGTGGCGGACGAGCTTACATGGCAGGGCATCAACTAACAAGAATTTTTTTCACGGAAGCAAGAGCTGGTAGATACAACTAGAAACCTGCAACATGACAAAACGCAGGTGGACAAAATGGAACTTAAAAAGATCGAGGGAGATGTTTATGATATCCAGAAGAGAAATATTGTTAGCTATGGGTCTGTCGACTGGTCATATCACCCTAGAAAGGCACGCAGGCAGGCAGAGAGACCCGGGTTGCGTTACAATTACTTCTGTAGGAGCTGCAGAGACGAGGGGGAGCCTGAATCAGTAAGGCATTTACTTTGCGAATGTTTCTCACTCGGATGAAGAAGACAGCAGTTTATGGCTACTGGAACCCTTGTAGACATGAACGATTTCGCGGGCATAAAGTGTGCTGGTGTGAATACTGGCAGCCACTTCAGCTTAACCTAACTGATGTGTAATGGGCATTAATTACTAAGCACTTTGGGCATCAAACTGGAATTCTTGCTCAAATCTCCATATTTCACCATCTATGCCTTTGTACGGTGTTCTGTTGTAGCGCTGTCCAGGCCAAACGAGTCCTCGCAGTAAGGGAGCATAATATTAATAATGCTGAGTAAACATTTTATGGCAAGCTGCTACCATTGTGAGTACGCAAACAGACACTTGAGGAGGCACATATCTACACTTTACGAATGAAATCCCAAGCGACCCTCAACAACTCATGGACGCGATTATTTACATGCAGGAAAGCAATATCCTTCGCCTCGAGTTAACTCCTACTTTCCCGAGATCTCGCCTCGTGAATGCCTTAATCGCAGTTCAATCTTCACACATTACAGAGGAAGAGCTTCAGCTGCCACTAGACTCGCGCGTATATATGGTGGAATTACAATTCCGGGCGCTGTAGTAGGTTCAATTTTTACCTATGTATACAGTCTTGAGTCCGGTATACTATCGCATATAACTGGACTTCTCTCCACTTCCACACTTGAAATATTAACTAATCTAATTTTTAATTTTTTGCTGGACCATTGTTATTAAATGAATATGAAGTTTACTTGCTGTTGTTGTTTCAACAGAATACAAATTTACCAAAATATTTTGTGGTATTCTATAGATATCCTTTGGCCAGAAAACAATCTGTATCCTTGCGATAGCTTAGACCCGACTGTCGTGATACAATGGAGCTTTGTCGGTCCCATCTGAAGAGGGTTTTCAAAGCACTTTAGCCAAAGATAGATCACATCGCAGCTTACCTACATAAATGATGAGGAGCAACCACTCGGTCACAGAAACTCTGTCGCCTCGAAGTTAGTTGATTCTGTTAAAATAATAATAGATAGGCGCTTACGCATATGTTGCGCTCGGCCGAGCTTCTCCTTCGATTTCTGACGTGCGCCTTGATGTTGTCACATAAAGGGGAGGGACCTACAGTTTTACGCCGACTCCGAAGGACGATTTTAATTTTATCAGAAGCTTTTCTCATGGCAGAAATACACTCGGGCGTTTGCCATCGAACTCAAACCAAGCGATATAGAACGGAGTGTCACTGTGTCCTAAATGCTCTTTCAACGGTACAAAGCGAAGTCGTTTTTGCATTATTTTGTCACCGGCGATGAAAACTTGATATATTAAGACAATCCAAAGCGTCAGAAGGCATATAATAGGCACGGCGAAACCGTACCATCCCCTCCAAGTCCATCAGCAGCAATATACTGCTCTACATTTGGTGGAACAAGAAGGGAATTCTATATCATTAGCTTCAAAAAAGTTGGCAGACGATCGACGGGGCTCTCTACAGACAGCAACTGATGCGATTGAAGTGGCCGATTGCGACGAAAAACGGTGGGAATGGGCAACCAGATTTGAGTGATTGATCTTTCACCAAGACAATGCCGCACAAATGGTCAAAACTTATCACGATGGTGCCGGTTGGGAATTCCTAACCCAAAAGCCGTATAGTCCCGACATTGGATCTGTTTAGGTGCGACTACTAACTCTAAGCGCCTAAATGCATACTATGTACTCCTGCATATGCAAAAATTTTCTTAATTAAAGTTTATTAAATTTTTACACATACACTTCTCAACTGCCATGCAATAAAACCTTCCTAAATTATAATTTGTTGGCAATTCAAAGTATGCTCGGCCTAGTCTGATACATCCTCCGGATAATGCACGGAAACCATGCTTTACCAGAAAAGTGGGAAAAAGTCACAATGCGTTGTACAAATTTTGCACAATAATGTTTAAAAATCGAGAGAAAATGCTTTAAAACATTAGTAAAACGTCAGAGACTGAATTTCAATGGAAATCTTCAAGCTTAACTGGATTTTTTGTGTTGCATAGAGTAAGCCTAGCAGGTTACGATTTTGCAAATTCATTGGCGAAATATTCATTCGTAGTGAGTAGTCCCCAATTCACCTAAAATGGACTAGATCTGATATTTTATTTTGAAAGTTCATTTACGCAAATCTCTACAATATATGTGTACGTGTAAACACTCATATTCGTATACGAGTATACTATTTATCAAATTAATTGAACATGTTGAGCTAAAACTTGAAAGCAAATTTCGCTCCCACGCTGAGCAGAAAAGGAACCAAAACAACAGAACAATCGCGTTAGTATAAATACAAACGTCTCAGACATAGATTAAAAGCAAAAGAAACACACGAAAAAACATGCAAAAATAACAACAATGCACATTAACTAATAAACAAAAGCCAACGCAAAATGGCAAATCTATTTATTTTCGAATTTATTTTAGTCAAACTCACTTGGAGATCAAAGCATCTGCCGAATGTGAACAAAAGGCCTTTCATGTTCTTCTTAAATTAAGAACGCTTTCGACAAATTACTTAAATTTTATTGAATTTCCTATGAATGTATTTTAAAAAGCAACACTTAAAAGTTATGTATTGAAGTAGTATTTATTTGATTTTAAACGTAGCGATCAAAGTGAAATAATAAAGTGGCTAATGAGATAACCTTGAAAGAAATACGTAGGCCAATTCATTGGAATTCAATTTGGCAGAGCAAATGAAAAAGTAATGAAAAATATTCGCGTATTTGCAATGAAATTAATTTGAGTTGATTTTTCGTTGTTAATTTAAATTCTGAAGACATTTTTCAACAAAGCGCATTAGTTATTACTCGCTTAGAGTGAAAAATTCAAAGCAAGGCACAATTATTCAAATACTACCTCTACAGGAGGGCTAGCCAGTGCGAGGCCAAAAGGTTATCCATGGAAAAAGGTAAGCCGGACTGTCATAGCTACGCTGTTTTGTTTCCAACGCAAACATAACTCACACGAAACCGATGGCTACTAATAACAAGGAGTTCATAAGGAAGCTGACAGGACAGTATGGTCGTTCAATTCTAAATGTATTGCCATAAGAACGACTATACCCATATCACTTGCCAACTATCACCAGCCCTAAAACTTTAGAAAGCGGTTTCAAAACAGATATTCAGCTGTGGCAAAACCTAACATCTACATCAGCTACTTCTTAGCCCTAAAAAAGCAGCGCTGTGGATAAAATACTGAAACTTGGCGGCGCCCAAAACTCGGTATTGCGAGTCAGAAGCTCAAGAGAGCTCCGTAGGGCTCAAAAAGAACCTATTACAAGCTCACTCGAGCCCTTCACCCGCACTTAATCTGCAGGTCGCCTTATTTATTGCATTATTAACTCCGGCTTCAGTAAAAGATCTCAGGCGCCTAAGAAACTGTTTTAGCATTTATGACCCTCCTACCATCAAGGGAAGAGTGGAAACGAAATGCTCTAGGGAGTTGCGAGTCAACCCATAAATACACATATGGCTCAAAGCTCGAGGGAAGGTTTGGTGGGGATGTATACTCCGAGCGCCTGGGAGCTTTCGTCTTCCGGACCACTGTAGCGCTTTTCAGGCTGAACTGATGGCAATCAATAGGGCCACAAAACTGGTAAAGTGTTTTCACACTTGCCGCATATCTCTTAACGAGATGGCTGAGTCATTTCTGCCAAAGGTGATATGGGTTCTAGGACACTGCGACATTGAGGGGATTTGTAAGGCCGATGAACTGGTGCGATTGGCATAAAACGCCCTATTGAGGATATAAACGATGAAATATGTCGAAATCACCTGCAAAACTGTCAGGAAACTATTGCCGTCGCTCAGCGCTAAACGCACTGCCCTACTATTGAGCTTAAATAAGCAGAATATCAGTTTGATAGTATCTGTTATAACAGGACACTGCCTATCAAATAGGCGTACGATTACCTCACTTGTGTAGAAGTTGTCAAGATGAAGAAGAGGAGGAAACGATTCCAGGCGAAGACTCTTGACTCTGGGTGGACAATTCTTCGATAACCTAGAAGACTTTAGATGCGTCGAAATCAAGGATCTTCTAAAATTCCTGCGATGCTCCGAATGGTTTTAGGTGGGATTGGGAGTTGCTGACCCCACATGCACCCAGAGTTTAAATGTGTCTTATAGACGACCATACTATCTGATACAATTTTTTTCGCGAGGTATTCGTGATTAGGGTTACCGCCTGACATAGTTTACTTGACTTAAGACCTCGATTTTTTTATTTATTTTTTTATGTCGTTTTGCTATAATTATCGTCCCATAAATTGCATAAGAGTAGCATTTGTTTTGCAACTGCTTGCTGTGGCAAGTAAGAATCATTTTAACGCTATTTTAAGGTATTTTAAGCAGACCAAAACTTGTATTTAATCCTATAATTTAAATAAATTTACTTGCGTTTCAATTTATGCGCGCTGATGTGCTAAATCACACAATGAAATTATTGTAAAATTAACGCGCGATAAATGTTGGCAGTTCAGTGGAACCTTTAAACTGCTAGTCTTAATACCAAACAAGCGCGCGACTACACTCTCTTCGATGCGGCATCACGCTTCCTCGATTCTCTTCTCCTGTGCTCTCTGGCCATGCAATTGGCCATAAATTTTATTCAAATTGACATTGCAACGAATAAATTCAATTGAAGCGCCGCGCGACCCAACCATCACAGCAAATGGACAATGCTTGTTCTGCGCAACCAGCAACAACTATAGCGATAAATGAATACACAAATATAAAAGTGCTGAATGAAGCGCTATTTAATTCTGCAANTGAAATTATTGTAAAATTAACGCGCGATAAATGTTGGCAGTTCAGTGGAATCTTTAAACTGCTAGTCTTAATACCAAACAAGCGCGCGACTACAATCTCTTCGATGCGGCATCACGCTTCCTCGATTCTCTTCTCCTGTGCTCTCTGACCATGCAATTGGCCATAAATTTTATTCAAATTGACATTGCAACGAATAAATTCAATTGAAGCGCCGCGCGACCCGACCATCACAGCAAATGGACAATGCTTGTTCTGCGCAACCAGCAACAACTATAGCGATAAATGAATACACAAATATAAAAGTGCTGAATGACGCGCTATTTAATTCTGCAATTTTTTTTGCTTTATTTTTATTTCCATTTTAAATATTATTTATATTTTTT
>NW_016175522.1:0-9956 GCF_001687245.7 Rhagoletis zephyria
TCGGCTAGAAGAGAAGTAGGAAAATTAGCAAAGCTGGAATCGGTGCTAATTGTTAAAGGCCGAGCTCGTATTCTAGAGCAGCAGAAATGTCTTGAACCAAGGAATATACTTAATCTCTAAGAGTGCCTACCAAATAGCCAATGACTAGTTACATAAGCCGTGACAATCGTAATGTCCTCTCTTGAGAGTCTGAGCCTAGTTGTCATACAAGTTCCCTCATCTAGCTATGACCTATTGCCTCTTCGATTGGCCGGGTTGCCATGGGTACACCAATTTTACTTCTGTTTTCGCACAGTGCCAAAGCTCCTTGCTAGCTCATTAGCCCTGAATTTTCCTTCAATATCTCTAAGTCCCGGACCCATATGAGGTAGATCTTCAAATCTCTAATAATATCATTTAAAGCTACCCAGAATTCCTTTTATCTTAGCAGAGAAAATATTAATCGCAGTCTTCGTTATGGCCCATAGTGGGCTGAAATGAGGCGCTGTGGTCAAAATAAAATATATTTGGGTGCTAAGGTCCACTTCCAACTCGTTTATAGGCTGATAAACGCTGTAATCTTCCGGAATACGGATGAATAATTTCAGTCCTAGTTCTTTAGAGAAAACTCCGTAGCCAGGTCTGTTATCTAGCTTGGATCCATCCCTGCAGAGATTTAGTTCCCCCTTCTCTCTTACTCTCCTTTTTACGGGGTTTTCATCTTAAAGAGCCTATCGAAGGTGAGTTTAGCTGCTGAGTGGTCGATTTCTTAGCACCGAAGCGCTAAACGCGGCCACGTGTTTTCCAACCAGATTTACTGAAAGCAAATTTGTGAACACTTCTAGCGCATTATTTGGGGAGATCCTTAAAGCACCCGAAATGCATAAAAATGTTATTCTTTGGACCTTAATCAGAAATTTTTGATAACTTGCCTCTTGAGTTGATGGCCACTAGACAAGTATTCCAAATATTTAATATGTAGTATAGACCTAACTACAGAAGTATAAAACCAATGTGTAATGCGAGGTGTAAGCTGCAAAGAACGTTTCGGCATGCACAACTGAAGGCTCACTAAAATTCATAGAACTCATAGCCTCAAACTTTTAATGGAAGTGGACCGTTTTTCTGCGTGAACAAAAGTTAACGTAGTGACTTGGACATTTTCGCACACAGTAACTTTCTTCATTACTGAGCTGCGCCAATAGTTGTCGCCAATAGCTGTCGGTCCTTTGCCGCCCATTGCTGTTGCACTTTTCTTCATTCCAATTTCTGCTGCTGCATCTTTCTTTTCCCCCGCCTGGCCGTTGCGCTGCAATTCCAAATGCAATTTCATAACCATTGCATCGACATTTTTTTTTTTTTGTAATTTAACTTATATTGCATTCTGTTTATTTACATTTATTCACAAAAATAAAGCTGGTTTGCACTCGTATGTGCATTTGTGTGTGTGCGTGTGTTTTGTGTAGGTGCGTTTGTGCATTTTTTTTTTCGTTAGCCTCATGTCAACGAGTTGGATTGACAGCTGTCAAATGATAAGAATAAAATGCAAACGAATTCAGATGGTGCCGACAGATTCGACTTTGGCTTCGCTTGTTGCGAAATGAACAGAAGCGAGCGCGCCGGAGCTCAAATGCAAGGAAATATGTATTTATTAGTGTGTGTGTGTGTATGTGTGAGCCTGTGTGCATGGCTGTTAAGAAGCCAGTCGAAAGCGGGCAGCCAGAAGCAATAACAGCAACGCTGCACAAGCTGCCAATTTCCAGCGATTGCTAGGAGCGCACCAGTCAAAGGATGCGACGCAAGGGAAGCACAAAAGTGAAGTGAAGTGAAGGCTTTACGAATTTCGTTCGTTGGATTTTTGGTCATTCGATTCGATTTTCGGACAGACGCATGTCTCTTTGTGTATATACATATATGTCTGTAGGAGTATGTGTCATTTTGGCATTTACCGTTTGTTGACCATTTCACTGTCGGAATAACTAACGGAGCTACTGAATAATGGATGTTTGTGGGAGGAGAAGGTGAAATGCTTACGAGCATACAAGGAAATAATTTCGTAAATACATTTGTAGGTTCTTAAATATATATGTATGTATACATACATACATATGTATGTCCATAAGTGCGTACATATATATGTGAATTAAATAACAAAAGATCACATATGGAAATATATATCTACGCTTGTATTTTCCCACAACCACTTTCTCCAAAATCGTTTCACCCACTGCTGCCCCCACCCTGTTGTGCCCTTTGCAGTGCACTTCACATCACCACCGCCATCGCCACCACCACCACCACCACCACCACCACAACCAGACCTAAATCATGGCTATTGACAATCAGTTATCCCCGTTGCCATTCGTTTTATCTGGTCAGTTGACAATTTTTATTGTTGGCATTCACGCAAAATGGCTTTGCCTGCTGTTGACAAATTTGATTTAGTCCACAGCATTTATATTTTGCACTAATGCATATGTACATACATATGTATGTATGTGTGTACGAGTATGACAACAAATAAGAAAGTAAATGTACAAATGTACACAAAATGTGTGAATATATATGTATGTATGTATGTATGTACATTAGAGTGGCACTTATTTTTTAAAGTCCTGTCTGCAGAAAAACTACAAATTCATAAAAAATTATCAAAATTTTTCAAATCACTTTGCAGCTCTTAAGAAATAATTGCTCGTATATTTATTTCTTCAAGAAAATTTACAGAAACCGCAAAGTACCTTGCCTTAAATCTGTAATTTGCGAAATTAAAAAAAAAAAAATCACTTATAATTTTGAACCAACTGATCAACGACATTTTCCGTTTTGTTTTTCTGGGGAATTGATGAAACCAAGTTTTCTACACGTTGGCGATTTTAAGCGTTTTTTTATCAATTTGAAGTTGATGGTGAACATGTCCCAAAATTGGTTCAAACCAGTTTTGAAACGATCCTGAATTGGAGCTTATTGGTCCCAAAATGATCCCAAATTAGTTCCAATGGTCCTAAAATAGGCCCCCAAATTAAATAGCTCCTAGTAAAAAACAACCACTTATCCAAATTAAACAAGTTTTGTATCAAATGAAAGCAGACTAAAATAGCTTTAAAACCGAAATGTCTAAATAAGGAAGGCCAGCGGAAAGCCACATATTGAAAAATATTTCAATAAAAAATTTTATTTAATTACCATAGAATAAACCTTGGACCAGGTATATGAATTTCTTTTGTACTAAATTATAAACAAAAAAGAAATGTATAAATGGAAGTGATAACCTTCGTTCGTTATTTCTATTTAAAAGCTACTTAAGTCCTCTTTCATTTGATACAAATTTGGTTTAATTTGGGTAAGCGGTTTGTTTACTATCTGGAAAGGACTTTTATTTCGGACTTAAAAAATATCTGGGCAAGTTTAACTGTTAAAAAAAAACAACTGCTATTTTCGGCGCCTGAGAAAATTGCGTTGATTTTTAACGATTTTTTTTTGTGACGCTTTTTTCTTTAGTACGCGCGATTTGCCACACGTTATTGTTTTAACACGTTTGCGGCTCTTGGCCAATTAAGTCATCAATTTTAGAGAATTATTTTTTTCTCAAAGGTAACTTTTTCTGAAGATGCTACCTCAATAAATTTAACAAAAATACATATGACAGTAAGGACCACTCTAATGTATATGTAATAGGTATGTCTATTGTTCAGGCATGCGGCTGACCTATAAATACTCAGCCATATGATAGACATAAAATATCTACATGCTCCATCGTTCGGACACTCATCTACAGCCATCCGAATAAAATTGCAAATAAATGTGTGCAATTTCCAATATAATTTGTCGCCGCTGCGTGAAAATTCTCTATGCAATTTCTGCAAATATTTTTTAATAACTGATGCGGTCATGCTGCGTTTTTCCCACAATCGAATATTTACATATCCGTAGAGTGCTGCTTGAAATGCGCATGCAATTCGATTACAATTGCAGCTACACTTACAAACAGACGTACATATGTACATATGTAAATGCTCACATCCATGATGCGGCAATGAATATTAGACATACATACATAAATATTTACATACAAACAAGAATGGTAAAGTTCATGACATTTGGACAAAGGATAGGAAATAAATAATTTATCGCAATAAGTATATTTAGATTTACATCTAAACTATGAATGTATGTGTGTATAAACGTCGCAATACATTGTATGGTTGTATATGTAAATGTACTAGATACAAAAATAAAAACTAAATGCATATGAGTTTTTTTCTGGTTGTGCGGGGTTTGCGATCCGCCACATAAAACGAAATTCTGACGAAGGGACAATATGCGTTACCCAGATAAGACCTCTCATTTGGGGAACGATCA
This sequence comes from Rhagoletis zephyria, assembly GCF_001687245.7. Classification (NCBI taxonomy): domain Eukaryota; kingdom Metazoa; phylum Arthropoda; class Insecta; order Diptera; family Tephritidae; genus Rhagoletis; species Rhagoletis zephyria. The sequence continues at coordinate 4,342 of NW_016175522.1, forward strand.
CAGCAAACGTTCAAAGGAGGTCTAATGATGAATGAAGAGAGCCTTCATCGACAAGAACTGCCGTTTACTCCGATGAGTGAGATTTTCGCCACAATCCACATCAAACCGAGATTCTTCAACATTTCGTTTATTTCCGGCCACCCGCTCACAGAAAAAAGGACGATGCGACGAAATACCTATTCTATGACGCAACATTATAATCGCAATTGACGAATTCAATGGCGGATGGGCAAGGGACAAATTTTCGATTCAACCATCGGAAAATACACAATCCACGGGTTTCGCCGTTGCCAATAATGGACTGAAGCTGATCGACTTTACTGGAGCACGAAATGTGGTAATCTGCAGCATAAGTTTTCAGCATAAAAAAAAAATTATCAAACTAGATTCATGGCTGTCTCCGAATTGAAAAACGAGAAACCAAATTGATCACTTTGTTATAGAGCACTCTGCAGCAACCCGCGATTTACGATAAGTGGGACCACATTTCCTGCTGAATACGCCGCTAAAGTAAGCGGCTTTCTACGAGCCCGAAAGAACATTTGGTAGGATGAGGAGTGTCACGAAGCTGTCGCGCATAGGGCCACGCTGGCCGAAGGGAAAAACTCCCAACAATTTTAACAAAAAGTTAGGCGACTTACGAACGGTTTCATGACCAGGCCAACAACAAACACCACACAAGAAACCGGTGCGCTAACCTTAAATCGAAAACACTTCTTCATTCAATCCAGCTGAATGGCACTGAAACCAGTAAATAAAATGAACCCGATCCCCAGTCGTGGTAAACGGAGTCAATGCACCACCACCGACTATAACGAAGTCATGTACGACTAGATGACGGTATCTGCCACTTGAGCTATGCAAGTTTAGCGGCAACGTGCATACTTTGGCTTTTTTCAGCATATGGTCGAACGAACGCATGCCTGACGACTGGAGCTTAATTGTTCTCTGTCCAATTCACAAGATAGTCGACCCCGCCATATATGCCAACTACCGCGGTTCAGCATTTTAAACATTGAATAAAATGACTTATAGAGCGTTTTGGAGGAAAGGCGCAAACTTACCATCAATAAAATGAGTGTGCTTTATCTGTGCGGCTTTACACCAGGTAAACGCTTCGACAGCATTCAATTCTTTTGAGTACACTCGCACGTTTATAGTGTCAAAACCATATTTTATAACGCCGCCAGTTCATTCTAAGATTGGTTAGGATTCCTCATTTAGCATCAAGTCTATCTGAGACATCGGTTTAGTGCTGACTTCCCGCTGAACCTACTTGCAGTTGTGGGAAGGTAACTCGGAATTAAAGGACGCTATAACCTTGAGCACGCTCCCTGGTTCCCGCACCCAAGCCATCGATCTTGGCCTAAATGGGATGTCTTTCAGATCAACAACCCGAAGCAACGCTCCGCGACAGACCTCTTCCGGTCTGGCAATTGCCTTCTTATAGAGTTCGACAGACCTCTCGTAGTCGCACGCTACTACCTTTTTGTTGCCTTGAAACCAACCTATAAGCCGTCATGGTAGAGGCGGTCGGGTGCTCCCGGAGCTCGCAGGCGGCGATATCTTGCATCTCAGCCTTTGACCATTTCCAGTGGGTTTTGAGTGTCAGCTCCATTCCCAGGTTCTCATACCGGACTCTCAGATGAACTCGATTTTCCGCAACTTCAGCAAAGGAGAGGTAAGAGCCAATCATCACACCTCGTAAAATCTGTGGATGCAGCGTGAGTCGGGGACTGCACGGAAGCTCTGACGCCTCGTAAGACTGCTTGCTACAAGCCAAATTTACCTCGACTTGTGCCAGTACCGCCGTTCATACTCCGTTCCGTTGTACTTTTTCCTTATAAATTACTTGTTTCATAAATATTTTGGGCTGGTTTTCCAATAGGCTAACTACATGATTTTACCGTTTCTAGATCGCCTTATATCTTTATTAATTCTTAATGTGCGTGCACATATTTCATGTCCCATAAGAAAGCGGGGGTCTCCGTGAGCTCTTTCCAATCTTTAATACTTGAAATGAGCTTGTAAGTTCATCTACTCTTTCTTGATGCCTCACAATGCTTTTGCCAAAATTCTATAGAGCGACTACTGGTATCAGTCCGGTATTTATGAAGGATGCATCATCAGATATTGTTCGAAAATCGTAAATAATTATTGTGGCGTTTAGCCGATACACAGTTGTAAATAAGTATGCTTGCGTAGTATTTCATTTAATTTAATTCGATTTTACCGGACCTACCTACCTTTTAGTTGGAAAAGATCAAAACAAAAGTTACAAATATATCTACAAAATCAACACTGCTCCTCATCCAAATTCAGCCCGACTAGTTGATATATAATATAGCAGAATTCAGCCTTCAAATGTGCTACATAGACATTAGACCGGTTATCCATACAAAGAATACAATCTTAATTACTGTTTTAGACGGCAGAAAGAGGTGATGTTTCCCGGAACTGAAAGGTTAACAACTTTTGTACTTTGGCCCCAAAAGGCAAAAATGATATTTGCTCGATAGCTTAAAATGCTTCTCCACGCACAATTATCCAGCTTTCAACTCATTTCGTAAACCAAATAATTTCTGCTGAAGAGTTTATATTTGAATACACTGCATTTTGCACAGCAAAGGTAAAAATACAATTTAAATTTAGTTAGAGTTTTCTCAACAGTTCCGAAAATTTCCAATTAAAATATATATTAATCGAAAGTCATAAACAAACCTACATACGAGTGCATGCATACATTCATATATATGTAAATAATATGTAAGAACGTTTTCTTCGCCGTGTTTCGTGAATAAAAAAAAGTAAGTTTATTTACAGCTTGATACTTGGAAAAATTTAGCATCGCAAAAGTAAATTTTCCACATACTCGTTAGGAATTGCAAACAAGCTACAAATATTGTATTTCGCACACATTTTCTGTTGAAAACAAAAATAAATAAAATATCATTTACCAAAAATCTTTTGCAGCAGTTTCTTTGCTTTAGTGATATGTGAAATATTTTCTCACAAAATTTCTTCAACTAAGCAAACGAAACTTTTATTTTGTTGTCAAACATTTTGCTCGCAAATAGAATTTTTCCAAATCTATGGGCGTGTGTGCGTGTGAATGTGTATGTGTGTGCTTGTGGGTACGAGAGTGTGGAAATAAATATTTGTTTCGAAGTTTTTTGGTAAATTTTTGAAAATGTTTAAGGTTTTACAAATATTTATTGCGGTATACAAAGACAGCGTAAAAATGTTTAAGTTTAGAAAGAAGTCTTAGCAATTTAGAGTGTTTTTAATTAGAACTGGGTTATATGGAGTGACTTTTGTGCGCCAAGCGGGTTTGAACTTACCACAATCTTTCGAAAGGTAATAGCCAATTCTGGTAACTATCTTGAGAGCTCTTTTTTTAAATTTATAAATATATTTATTTTCTTTATAAAACAATAAAAATTAAAACCTAAAATAAAATTTAATGAAAAAACTAAAAATGTAATTAAAAAAAGGAAATTAATAAAATAAGTTGATATTAAAAACTATATTTCTTAAAAAAAAAAAAATTTTAATAAAAAAAATCAATTAAAAAAGAAAAAATACTGGTACATATACTTATGTTCCATTATTAAATGACTTCTTGTTAAGTTTTTTTTTAATTGACATCAGATTTTGTGCTATTTTTAAATGACCAAAAAACTATGTTCGACTTTAAAATTATCAAAAATTATGCCGTGCTTTTAAATGACCAAAAAAACTTTATGTCCAATTTTTAAAAGTCAAAAAATCATTGCTTAGCTTTTTAATATTCAACAATTTTTGGTATGGTTTTTAAACGACCACAAAATTATGTTCACATTTTAAGTTACCAAAAACTTGCGCCCATTATTAATTGATCAACAATTTATGTCCAGTTATTAGAGGGCCACAAATTTGTGTTCAGGTCTCATATGCAAACATTAATATCTTGTTTTGGAAGTTATCAAAAACTTATGTCGTTCTCTTAAATGGCCAAATACTTATTTCCATTTGTCAAGTTGCCGAAATATTTTGCCCGGGCATTTAACTACGAGAAATTTACACCCAGTTTTTAAGTGACAAAAAATTTGTGTCTTGTTTTAATTTACCAAAAACCTATGTACAGTTTTAAGCGTACAAAAAATTATGTCCAAATTTTATGTTACCAAAAATTTATGTCCAGTTTTTAATATGCGAAAATTTATGTCTAGTTTTTGAATGACTAAAAATGTATCTCCAGTTTTTGAGTGGCCTAAAGCGTATGTCCTGTAATAAAACTACATAAAATATAATATATGTCCAAAACTGACCAAAAACTTATGTACTATGTTAGAAAAAATTATGTCCAAGGTTTAAACCACCAAACATTTATGTCTGGCTTTTAATATACAGCAATTCATGTCCAGTTTTTTCATTAACCCAAAATGTATGCCAAAAATTTTAAGTGGCCCAAAATTTATGTTCTGTTCTTAAATTATGTCCAAAAATGTATGTCTGGCTTTTAAATATCCAAAAATGTATGGCCAGTTTTTTTATTTACTAAAATATTATGTCCAGCTTTTAAATTAACAAAAGTTTACCACCCATCAATTTTTGATTATTAAAATGTTTGATAAATTATTATCCGCATAGCATTAACACTCTGCTTCATCTCTAAACAAATTCTTTAAATATATTCAAAAATATTAAAATGAAGTATTTGCAACTCATTTAATATCAAAAAGCGAATGGTGCAAAATACAGTAACAATTTCATAACCCTGCCATGAATAGTCTACTCAGATTTTCCTGTCTACTGCGCGCTGCCTAAGAAATCGCATTCATGCGCTCACTTTAGAGAAAATTTCTTTGTGTGCTATTATTAAGCCACACTTTGTACGTAGTATAGTATATTTAATATCCAAAGGAAGTGCTCATTATAAGCGAAACCGCTATTATAAGCTTTGCAAACAAACCGAGCAACCGTTAAGGAGCGAAAACTTTTCAGCGCAATATGTGTGCGCCTGGGTGTGTTCGGACAAAACTTCAAATCTGGCGAATCTTCGCTAGATCTTTTACAACTATGCAATCGCAACACAATCTGACATTTGGCGCCGCCGTCGACGCCGACGCCGCCGACACCGCCACCGTCAACTCAAAACTCATAATACCAATGACGGCAGTCATTAGCTGCATTGTTTAATTGCAGTCAAAGCTTTTAAGACACGATCTGTGAATGTGGCGCGCTGCATGCGGCCTATCGCCTGCGTGCATCTTTCTTTTATATTTCCTTTTCGTTGCCTGGCCGCATACTTTGTGAGCGCACAGGCAGTGCAACCTGCCGCGGAGCGCGAAGAAATGTGGTCGTTGTTGTGGCAACTAAAGNAGTTCGGCAGGGGCAGCAGCTGGAATATGCCAAAAAAAAAGGAAAAACTACATTTCTTTTTTTATACAAAAAAGTTACATCAATTACATTTCTTTGCGATAAATCTAAAACTCATTTGCAGCTGAAAGTAATTTTAAACTTAACTGTTTGTAAGGGTGGCTTCGCGCTTCGCTTTACAGCCGCCCACTCCCACGGCAGCTGTAATGCCGCGCGCCCTCACTTATTCGATGGCGTCGTTAGGCGGCAGCTAC
>NW_016175523.1:0-657 GCF_001687245.7 Rhagoletis zephyria
AAGTATATTGCCGCCAAGAAATAAGAGTTTTTATAGAATTCCTTGGTATTCTAAGGATTTAAAGAAGCTTAAAAATTTAAGGAATAAGTTTTATAAAAAATTTAAAGTATCAAACTCTTTATCACATAAGGAAAAATATTTGGATTATTCAAGAGAGTTTAAGTCCCTGAGTAATATTCTTCAGAGAAATTATGTTCAAAAATTTGAGCATGAAATTAAATCGAATCCCAAGGCCTTTTGGCGGTACGTCAAATCAAAAAAAAATTGCTCAAGCATTCCGTCGGAAGTTTTCTATAACGGATTACATGCGAATTCCTCTGTAGAGGCTGCAAATCTGTTTGCAGACTTCTTTAGCCCAAACTACGAGCTTGAAGTAGATTCTACTGAAGACAGCTGTTTGAATGTGAATGCCCCAATTGATTTTGGAGCGCTCTCCATTACTCTTGATGACGTGGTTGATGGCATCCAAAATTTGAAATCCTCAAAGCAGGCAGATATTGATGGTCTGTCCCCATGTCTTCTCCAAAACTGCCCGGCTATTGCATACCCTCTTCTACTGTTGCTCAATAAATCCCTTAAATATGGCGAATTTATTGATGCCTGGAAGGTTACCTTCATCACGCCCATTCACAAAAGTGGTAATAAAAGCAATATCGC